>NC_060183.1:938102-1071749 GCF_021184085.1 Oncorhynchus gorbuscha
CTCTAGCCAAGCTGTCTCTCTCTGTCTCTCTCTATCTCTCTCTGTGGCCTCTAGCCAAGCTGTCTCTCTCTGTCTCTCTCTGTCTCTCTCTGTGGCCTCTAGCCAAGCTGTCTCTCTCTGTCTCTGTCTGTCTCTCTCTGTGGCCTCTAGCCAAGCTGTCTCTCTCTGTCTCTCTCTGTCTCTCTCTGTCTCTCTCTGTCTCTCTCTGCCTCTAGCCAAGCTGTCTCTCTCTGTCTCTCTCTGTCCTCTCTGTCTCTCTCTGTCTCTCTCTGTCTCTCTCTGTAGCCTCTAGCCAAGCTGTCTCTCTCTGTCTCTCTCTCTCTCTCTCTCTCTGTGGCCTCTAGCCAAGCTGTCTCTCTCTGTCTCTCTCTGTCTCTCTCTGTGGCCTCTAGCCAAGCTGTCTCTCTCTGTCTCTCTCTGTCTCTCTCTGTCTCTCTCTGTCTCTCTCTGTGGCCTCTAGCCAAGCTGTCTCTCTCTGTCTCTCTCTGTGGCCTCTAGCCAAGCTGTCTCTCTCTGTCTCTCTATGTGGCCTCTAGCCAAGCTGTCTCTCTCTGTCTCTCTCTCTTAGTACTCTGCCTTCTCTTTGTGGCTCCCTCTCTCCAATACTCTCTCACAGAAACCATCTCTCTGGTCTACGTGGGTTACAAGCCATTCTGTTGTTTGATTGCCGTCCAGGAATATGGAACATGTAAATGCCTGAAAAGGAATCTGCTTTTCAAAGCAGCCTTTCTTTTATGTGAGTGCCAGACTCAGTCAATGGTTCCATCACAAATGGCACCTTAGTCCCTATAGGTCCTGATTAAAAGCAGTGCACTACTGGGCTCTACTATATAGAGCCTGTCCACTAATAGGGAATAGGGTGCTATTTGGGAGACATTTCAGTCCCTGTCTCTGCTTTCCTGGAACTGTTTTGTTTCATCTTTGTGGCGCAGCCTGTGAACAAGAAGGGAAACCGTCCATTCATATGGAATAAGAGAGTGGTCTCCTTCTGTAAGCCTGATGCAAACAGCTAACACAATGTTTCTGAACTGACACCCTGTCCACTATATAGAGCCCTGTGGGTCCTGGTCAACAGTAGTCCACTATATAGAGCCCTATGGGTCCTGGTCAACAGTAGTCCACTATATAGAGCCCTGTGGGTCCTGGTCAACTGTAGTCCACTATATAGAGCCCTGTGGGTCCTGGTCGACTGTAGTCCACTATATAGAGCCCTGTGGGTCCTGGTCAACAGTAGTCCACTATATAGAGCCCTGTGGGTCCTGGTCAACAGTAGTCCACAGTAGTCCACTATATAGAGCCCTGTGGGTCCTGGTGGGTCCTGGTCAACAGTAGTCCACCCTGTATCCTGGTCAACAGAGCCCTGTCGGTCCTGGTCAACAGTAGTCCACTATATAGAGCCCTATGGGTCCTGGTCAACTGTAGTCCACTATATAGAGCCCTGTGGGTCCTGGTCAACTGTAGTCCACTATATAGAGCCCTGTGGGTCCCGGTCAACAGTAGTCCACTATATAGAGCCCTGTGGGTCCTGGTCAACAGTAGTCCACTATATAGAGCCCTGTGGGTCCTGGTGAACAGTAGTCCACTATATAGAGCCCTGTGGGTCCTGGTCAACTGTAGTCCACTATATAGAGCCCTGTGGGTCCTGGTCAACTGTAGTCCACTATATAGAGCCCTGTGGGTCCTGGTCAACAGTAGTCCACTATATAGTCCACTATATAGAGCCCACTATATAGAGCCCTGTGGGTCCTGGTCAACAGTAGTCCACTATATAGAGCCCTGTGGGTCCTGGTCAACAGTAGTCCACTATATAGAGCCCTGTGGGTCCTGGTCAACAGTAGTCCACTATATAGAGCCCTGTGGGTCCTGGTCAACAGTAGTCCACTATATAGAGCCCTATGGGTCCTGGTCAACAGTAGTCCACTATATAGAGCCCTGTGGGTCCTGGTCAACAGTAGTCCACTATATAGAGCCCTGTGGGTCCTGGTCAACAGTAGTCCACTATAGCCCTGTGGGTCCTGGTCAGAGTCCACTATATAGCCCTGTGGGTCCTGGTCAACAGTCCACTATATAGTGTGGGTCCACTAGTCCACTAGAGCCCTGTGGGTCCTGGTCAACAGTAGTCCACTATATAGAGCCCTGTGGGTCCTGGTCAACAGTAGTCCACTATATAGAGCCCTGTGGGTCCTGGTCAACAGTAGTCCACTATATAGGCCCTCCTGGTCAACAGTAGTCCACTATATAGAGCCCTGTGGGTCCTGGTCAACAGTAGTCCACTATATAGAGCCCTATGGGTCCTGGTCAACATAGAGCCCTATGGGTCCTGGTCAACAGTAGTCCACTATATAGAGCCCTATGGGTCCTGGTCAACATAGAGCCCTATGGGTCCTGGTCAACAGTAGACCACTATATAGATAGAGCCCTGTGGGTCCTGGTCAACAGTAGTCCATTATATAGAGCCCTGTGGGTCCTGGTCAACAGTAGTCCACTATATAGAGCCCTATGGGTCCTGGTCAACAGTAGTCCACTATATAGAGCCCTGTGGGTCCTGGTCAACAGTAGTCCACTATATAGAGCCCTGTGGGTCCTGGTCAACAGTAGTCCACTATATAGAGCCCTGTGGGTCCTGGTCAACAGTAGTCCACTATATAGAGCCCTGTGGGTCCTGGTCAACAGTAGTCCACTATATAGAGCCCTGTGGGTCCTGGTCAACAGTAGACCACTATATAGAGCCCTGTGGGTCCTGGTCAACAGTAGTCCACTATATAGAGCCCTGTGGGTCCTGGTCAACAGTTGTCCAGTTTTTAGAGAACAGGTGGCCATTTCAGACACACTCAGTGTTACAGACAGGGGCTTTTGTCTCAGAGATTTGGTTTGATTTGAGTCTACATTTATGGGACATTCTCTTTAAAGCAGTAAAGCATTAATCAGCAGTTGAAACAATAACCAACCCGACTTCCACCCCTGTTTCAGTAAAAAGCTGAGGGATGGAGCTGGAGAAATGTACCCCCTCTCCTAGATAGAGCCAAGCATTCAATGACAGACCATCCATGATCTCACAATGCTAGTTTTAAACATGTTTTGAGGCTCTGCAGTGTTGTTTTCAACTACATTGTTTACAAACATTAGAGTTAACAAGCTTCTATTTTGGGTTCTGATAGAATGTGACTGTTAAACTAAGCTGCTGAGGCATTTCAAAGTTATATTATTCCACAATCAATGGTTATTTTTCATTAATACAGAAGTCCAAAAATGGATGGAGCAACTACAGATTGCCCCCCCAGAGTGATCGACTAGAGCTGTCCTCATGGTAAGGTAACTTACCAAGTCAGTGTTTTCCGTTGGGAGAAAAGCAGGCAGAGCAGTTCTGGTGTAGGCCTAGAACACGCATGACTACAGCCTGACAGACCACTATGTAATCTAGACCTTCTAGGAGCCAGGCAGCTGGCTCTTCAGACACATGGGTAGAGGAGAGGAGAGGAGAGGAGAGGAGAGGAGAGGAGAGGAGAGGAGAGGAGAGGAGAGGAGAGGAGAGGAGAGGAGAGGAGAGGAGAGGAGAGGAGAGGAGAGGTCCTTGTATATTCGGTTATGGAGATTTTTTCTTTTAATTCGTTTTTTGTAGCTTTATTTCGATCTCCAGTTTGAGTTTGAGGCCTATATGTGTGCATGTGAATGATCAGTCAATTAAAACCCTAATTATTTAAAATAATCTATATAATAAAACCCAATTTACGTAAAAGTATCTATTTATTAAAACCCAATTTATTTAAAATTATCTATATATTAAAACCCAATTTATTTTAAATAATCTATATATTAAAACCCAATTTATTTAAAATTATCTATATATTAAAACCCAATTTATTTAAAATTATCTATATATTAAAACCCAATTTATTTTAAATAATCTATATAATAAAACCCAATTTACTTAAAGTAATCTGTAAAATAATTTAACTGTCTTTATGTTTATATGTTGTTGATTGGAGATTGTTATAGATGCATGCAAACATTAATAATATCATGATTGAGCCTGTTTCCTGCTTGCAATGTGTCCCAGACCAGCGGGTGGCGTCTTTCTGCACCATGACAGACATGCAGAGGGCCGAGGCGCTCCAAATCTCAAAGGAACTGACCAGACGCGTGGCTGCAGCTGAGGGGGCCGCCCTAGAGGCAGGGTGAGAGCCTCATCACTTGTAAAACACATACCATACCACACTACACCATACCATACTATACATACATACCATACCATACCATACCATACTATACCATACCATACTATACCATACCATACTCTACCATACTATACATTACCATACCATAGTACACCATACCATACTATACCATACCATACTATACCATACCATACTATACCATACCATACCATACTATACCATTCTATACCATACTATACTATACCATAGCATGCCATACTATATCATACTACACAATGCCATACCATACCAAACCACTTCATACCATACTATACTATACCATACTATACCATACCATACTATACCATACTATACCATACCATACCATACCATACCATAGTACACCATACCATACCATACTATACCATACCAGACTATACCATACCATACTATACCATACTATACCATACTATACCATACCATACCATACTATACCATACTATACAATACTATATCATACTATACTATACTATACCGTTCCGTACCGTACCGTACCATACCATACAATACTATACCGTACCATACCATACCATACCATACCATAGTACACCATACCATACTATACCATACTATACAATACTATATCACACTATACTATACTATACTATACCGTACCGTACCATACCATACCATACCATACTATACCATATCATACCATACTATACCATACCATACTATACCATACCATACCATACCATACCATACCATACCATACCATAGTACACCATACCATACTATACCATACTATACAATACTATATCACACTATACTATACTATACTATACTATACTATACCGTACCATACCATACCATACCATACTATACCATACATACCATACTATACCATACCATACCATACCATACCATACCATACCATACCATACCATACCATACCATAGTACACCATACCATACTATACCATACTATACAATACTATATCACACTATACTATACTATACTATACCGTACCGTACCATACCATACCATACCATACCATACTATACCATACCATACTATACTATACCATACCATACAACACTACACCATACCATACCATACCATACCATACCATACCATACTATACTATACTATACTATACCGTACCATACCATACAATACTATACCATACCATACCATACCATACCATACTATACTATACTATACCATACCATACCATACCATACCATACCATACACTACACTACACTATACCATACCATACCATACCATACCATACCATACTACACCATACTATACCATACCACACCATACCATACTATACAATACTATATCATACTATACTATACTATAATATACCATACTGTACTATACTATGCCATACCCTACTATACCATACCATACCATAACATACCACACCATATTTGTATTGCTTTTAATCTTTTTAAATGAATTTATCTTATTAACACTTTGTTCTAGCTAGCTATTTGTGTAGGTAGTTATCAAGTAAACGCAATGATAATAGCATATTATAGCATATATTATACTATACTATACTATACCATACCATACCATACCACACCATACTATATTATACTATACTATACCGTACCATACAATACTACCATACCTTACCATACTATAATATACTATACCATACAATACCATAACATACTATACAATACTATACCATACCATACCATACTGTACCATATTATACCATACCACACCATACCATACAATACTATACCATACTATACTATACTATACCATACCATACCACACTATATTATACTATACAATACCATACCATACTATACCATACTATACTATACCATACCACACCATACTATATTATACTATACTATACCGTACCGTACCATACAAACTACACCATACCATACTATACCACACCATGCCATACCATACTATACTATACCATACCATACCATACCATAATATACCATACCATACCATACTATAATATACCATACCATACTATATCATACCAAATCATATCATACTATACATTACCAAATCATATCATACTATGCCATACCATACCATACTATACTATACCATGCCATGCTATATCATACTATACTACACCATACTATACCATACCATACTATACTATACCATAATATGCCACACTATACCATACTATACTATAGCATGCCATACTATACCAAACCACTTCATACCATACTATACTATACCATACCACAACATATAATACTATAGCGTACCATACTATACCATACCAAACTATACCATGCCACATCATATCATACTATGGCATACCATACTATACGATACCGAACCCTACTATACTGTTCCATACTATACTACACCATACCATAGTATACCATACCATGTCATGCTATACCACACCATACCACATCATACCATACTATTCCATACCACATCATATCATACTATACCATACCATACTATATTATACCATACTATACCCTACTATACTATACCATACTATACCATACTATACCATACCACATCGTATCATACTATGCCCTACGATACTATACGGTACCATACCCTACTATACTGTACCATACCATACTATACCATACAATACCATACCATAATATACTATGCTATACTATACCGTGCCATACCATACCATACCATTCCATTCTATGCTATACCATACTATACCATACACTACTATTCTATACTATGCCATACCATACTATACGATACCGAACCCTACTATACTGTTCCATACTATACTACACCATACCATAGTATACCATACCATGTCATGCTATACCACACCATACCACATCATACCATACTATTCCATACCACATCATATCATACTATACCATACCATACCATACCATACTATATTATACCATACTATACCCTACTATACTATACCATACTATACCATACTATACTATACTATACCAGACCATGCCACACTATACCATACTATACTATACCATACATTACTATACCATACAAAACCATACCACGTCGTATCATACTATACCATACCATATTATACCATATCATACTATACCATACCATATTATACCATACTATACCATACATTACTATACTATGCCATACTATACTATACTATACCATACCATATTATACCATACCATACTATACCATACCATACTATACCATACCATACTATACCATACCATATTATACCATACCATACTATACCATACCATACTATACCATACTATATTATACCATACCATACTATACCATACCATATTATACCATACTATACCATACATTACTATACTATGCCATACTATACCCTACTATGCTGTACCATACAACAACACACTATACTATATTATACCATACCTTGCCATACTATACCAGACCATGCCACACTATACCATACTATACTACACCATACCATACTATAACATACTATGCTATACCATACCATACCATACCATACCATACCATACATACCATACTATACCAGACCATGCCACACTATACCATACTATACTACACCATACCATAGTATACCATACTATGCTATACCATACCATACCATGCCATACTATACCATACATTACTATACCATACTATACCATACCATACCATACTATACTATACTATACCAGACCATGCCACACTATACCATACTATACTACACCATACCATAGTATACCATACTATGCTATACCATACCATACCATACTATACCATACATTACTATACCATACTATACCATACAAAACCATACCACGTCGTATCATACTATACCATACCATATTATACCATACCATACCATATTATACCATATTATACCATACATTACTATACTATGCCATACTATACCATACTATGCTGTACCATACAACAACACACTATACTATACCATACCATACCATACCATACCATACTATACCATACATTACTATACCATACAAAACCATACCACGTCGTATCATACTATACCATACCATATTATACCATACCATACTATACCATACCATATTATACCATATTATACCATACCATACTATACCATACCATATTATACCATACTATACCATACTATACTATACCATACCATACTATACCATACCATACTATACCATACCATATTATACCATACTATACCATACATTACTATACTATGCCATACTATACCATACTATGCTATACCATACCATATTATACCATACCATATTATACCATGCCATACTATACCATACCATACCATACCATACTATGCTATACTATACCATACTATACCATACTATACCACGTTACACTGTGCCTTACTCTACCATACCATACAAAACCATACCACATCGTATCATACTATACCATACCACATTATACCATACCATACTATACCATACACTACTATACTATGCCATACTATAACATACTATGCTATACCATACCATACCATACCATACCATACTATACCAGACCATGCCACACTATACCATACTATACTACACCATACCATAGTATACCATACTATGCTATACCATACCATACCATACCATACCATACCATACCATACTATACTATACCATACTATACCATACATTACTATACTATGCCATACTATACCATACTATGCTGTACCATACAACAACACACTATACTATATTATACCATACCTTGCCATACTATACCAGACCATGCCACACTATACCATACTATACTACACCATACCATACTATACCATACTATACTACACCATACCATACTATACCATACTATACCATACTATACCATACTATACCATACTATACCATACCTTATTATACCATACCATATTATACCATACCATACTATACCATACCATATTATACCATACTATACCATACAAAACCATACCACGTTGTATCATACTATACCATACCATATTATACCATACCATATTATACTATACCATACCATATTATACCATACCATATTATACCATACCATGCCACACTATACCATACTATACTACACCATACCATGCTATACCATACATTACTATACTATGCCATACTATACCATACATTACTATACTATGCCATACTATACTATACTATACCATACCATACCATACTATACCATACTATATTATACCATACCATACTATACCATACCATATTATACCATACTATACCATACTATGCGGTACCATACAACAACACACTATACTATATTATACCATACCATACCATACCATACTATGCTGTACCATACAACAACACACTATACTATATTATACCATACCTTGCCATACTATACTACACCATACCATACTATACCATACTATGCTATACCATACCATACCATACTATACTATACCATACATTACTATACCATACAAAACCATACCACGTCGTATCATACTATACCATACCATACTATGCTATACCATACCATACTATACCATACTATACTACACCATACCATACTATACCATACTATGCTATACCATACCATACCATACCATACCATACTATACCATACTATACCATACATTACTATACTATGCCATACTATACCATACTATACTATACCATACATTACTATACCATACAAAACCATACCACGTCGTATCATACTATACCATACCATATTATACCATACCATACTATACTATACCATATTATACCATACCATACTATACCATACCATATTATACCATACCATACTATACCATACCATATTATAAGAGCGTCTGCTAAATGACTTAAATGTAATGTAATGTATACCATACTATACTATACCATACCATATTATACCATACTATACCATACTATACCATACCATACTATACCATACTATACCATACCATATTATACCATACCATACTATACCATACTATACCATACTATACCATACCATACCATTATACCATACCATACCATATTATACCATACCATACTATACCATACCATATTATACCATACCATACTATACCATACTATACCATATTATACCATACCATACCATACTATACCATACTATACCATACCATACCATACCATACTATACCATACTATACCATACTATACCATACTATACCATACTATACCATACCATACCATACTATACCATACCATACCATACTATACCATACCATACCATACCATACCATACTATACCATACCATACCATACCATATACCATACCATACTATACCATACCATATTATACCATATTATACCATACTATACCATACTATACCATATTATACCATACTATACCATACTATACCATATTATAACATACCATACCATACTATACCATATTATACCATACTATACCATACTATACCATACTATACCATACCATACTATACCATACCATATTATACCATACTATACCATACCATATTATACCATACTATACCATACATTACTATACTATGCCATACTATACCATACTATGCTGTACCATACAACAACACACTATACTATATTATACCATACCATACTATACCATACTATGCTGTACCATATTATACCATACCATACTATACCATACCATATTATACCATACTATACCATACATTACTATACTATGCCATACTATACCATACTATGCTGTACCATACAACAACACACTATACTATATTATACCATACCATACCATACCATACTATACCATACATTACTATACCATACTATACCATACAAAACCATACCACGTCGTATCATACTATACCATACCATACCATACCATATTATACCATACTATACCATACTATACTATACCATACTATACTATACTATACTATACCATACTATACCATACCATACCATACCATACCATACTATACTATACCATACTATACCATACCATACCATACTATACCATACCATATTATACCATACCATACTATACCATACCATATTATACCATACTATACCATACATTACTATACTATGCCATACTATACCATACTATGCTGTACCATACAACAACACACTATACTATATTATACCATACCTTGCCATACTATACCAGACCATGCCACACTATACCATACTATGCTGTACCATACAACAACACACTATACTATATTATACCATACTATACCATACATTACTATACTATGCCATACTATACCATACTATGCTGTACCATACAACAACACACTATACTATATTATACCATACTATACCATACATTACTATACTATGCCATACTATACCATACTATGCTGTACCATACAACAACACACTATACTATATTATACCATACCTTGCCATACTATACCATACCATACTTTACCACTTCAAATCACAACACTATACTACACTATAACATCTATGTGTTTGTCCAGGAACAACTCCCCCTCAACTCTGACTGGTAAAGTCAACCAACTGGAGTTGATCCTGAGACAACTGCAGTATGACCTCAGAAAGGTACGGCACTCTCTTCACTTCTTCGTCTTCTTATTTTTTTCTTCTTTTCTCTTCCCACACCTCCAGAGACAATGGCCCTCAAGGGAAAATGTGTTGGCAACAATATTTTTAGGCTCCCGAGTGGCCCAGCGATCTAAGGCACTGCATCTCAGCACTAGAGGCGTGGTATAGTGGTATACTGGTATGGTGTAATGGTATTGTGTAATGGTGTAACGGTATTGTGTAATGGTATGGTGCAATGGTGCGGCAGGGTAGCCTAGTGGTTAGAGCTGTTGGACTAGCAGCCGAAAGGTTGCAATTTCAAATCCCCGAGCTGACAAGGTACAAATCTATCGTTCTGCCCCTGAACAGGCAGTTAACCCTCTGTTCCTAGTCCATCATTGAAAAAAAGAATTTGTTCTTAACTGACTTAACTGCCTAGTTAAATAAAGGTTTAAAAAAATGGTATAAAGATATTATGTAATGTAATGGTATACTGGTATGGTGTAGTAGTGTATTGGTATGGTGTAATGCTATAATGATACTGTGTAATGGTATGGTGTAATGATATGGTGTAATAGTGTGGTGTAATGGTATGGTGTAATGGGATTGTGTAATGATGTGGTGTAATGGTATGGTGTGATGGTGTAATGATGTAATGATATGGTGTAATTGTGTAATGATATGGTATGGTGTGATGGTGTAATTGTATGGTGTAAGGGTATAATGATATGGTATAATGGTATGGTGTAATGGTGTAATTGTATGGTGTAAGGGTATAATGATATGGTATAATGGTAAGGTGTAATAGTGTAATGGTATGGTGTAATGGTGTGGTGTAATAGTACGGTGTAATGGTGTAATGGTATGGAGTAATGGTATGGTGTAATGGTGTGGTGTAATAGTGTAATGGTATGGTGTAATGGTATGGTGTAATGGTATGGTGTAATGGTATAATGGTATGGTGTAATGGTATGGTGTAATGGTATGGTGTAATGGTGGTGTAATGATGGTGTAATGGTGTAATGGTGTAATGGTATGGTGTAATAGTGTAATGGTATGGTGTAATGGTGTAATGGTATGGTGTAATGGTATGGTGTAATGGTATGGTGTCACGAACCGGCTCAAAGCCCGTTACAAAGGGAGACAACGTGGAGATAAGGAGTAGCAAAATCTATATTTATTAAATAAGTAACTAAGTATAATATCCAATGGTGTGTGTAATCAGTAGTCCGTAGTGTAAGTGAGTGTTTTGCATGAATGTGATAATGCAGGGTGATGAAAGGTGCCAAAGCAAACAAACAAAAGGCCACCAAGAACCACAACAGAATCTACAACGGGTGTCTGCATGGAGAGAGTCTCCTCCATGAATGTGGAAGAGGTCTATTTATCCTGGGAGACACCTGGCCCAGGTGTTTTCCATGTAGCTGACGACCCTCTCAACTCCGCCCACCAACATCCTAATAAGGAAACAAGAACAAAGAGAGAATACGGCAGACAGAGTGGGAGGGTCGTCACATTCCCCCCCATAAAACCGGGGACCAACAAGGACCCCGGAACAACATACCAGCCTCTGCGTCCCAAATTGACACAGGCCTCTGCGTCCCAAATTGACACAGGCCTCCCGCGTCCCAAATTGACACAGGCCTCCCGCGTCCCAAATTGACACAGGCCTCCCGCGTCCCAAATTGACACAGGCCTCCCGCGTCCCAAATTGACACAGGCCTCCCGCGTCCCAAATTGACACAGGCCTCCCGCGTCCCAAATTGACACAGGCCTCCCGCGTCCCAAATTGACACAGGCCTCCCGCGTCCCAAATTGACACAGGCCTCCCGCGTCCCAAATTGACACAGGCCTCCCGCGTCCCAAATTGACACAGGCCTCCCGCGTCCCAAATTGACACAGGCCTCCCGCGTCCCAAATTGACACAGGCCTCCCGCGTCCCAAATTGACACAGGCCTCCCGCGTCCCAAATTGACACAGGCCTCTGCGTCCCAAATTGGTGAGGGGTTATGTGTTCACACCTCCACCTGCCCCAACCAACCTCCTCCTCCTCAGACCTCAGCAACCTTTGCGCATAGGAAGCAATATTTAAGAGGAAAGAAGAACACAAGACCAGGAGGGAACAGACAGGAAAGATAGAACATGACAACCCAAAACAATGGTCAGTCATGTAAACATTCAGGAACATGGCACAAAAGACCAACAGCTACAAACTCCAACGAAAAGAACATCAGGGTCCTTCTTTTTTACAACTCCCAACGATTCATAGTCACTTCCAACGATTCATAGTCACTTCCAACGAAACAGAATTTCACTAATTTCAATCATTTAAGCTTGTAGTGTTCAGCGATCTTCAACAGCTGTTCTTAAGTACATAATTCTAACAGGTCCTCTGATGGAAAGCGAATGAACTTGTATACATGAGACACCATAGTCATAAGTAAGTAATCTTGCTCAACCCCTCTGCTGAGCACATCAGACCACAACCAGAGAAATGACAATCATCCTGAGCACCACAGAAGAGAGATGAGATACGGAGCTTCCCCAAAACCTACAATAACTCAACCCTAGTCTTCGTGCAGATTTGCGGTGGGTATTTATGCACTGTAGCCTGCTGGCAAGGAAATAGAACTCCCCAGCATGCTGGCAAATTCCACCAAGCCACGGACGTGCCCCCGAGACAACTGCTCAGTCCACAGACACCACACAAAAATAACAAACATTTAACCATGCCCAACATGTCCAAAATTGAAACACGTCGCTAAGCCTATCAGGGGAAAAAGGCTATAGCTCCGGGTAGCAAGTTCCACTATCCTACACAAATCTCCTACCGAGGTACACAGCCGATTTACTGACCTCCTCAGACTTACTTCCCAACAGAAAGTAGAACAAGAGTTTCCAGGCTAGGCAAGGCCTGGAAACTAACCATTATACTCTCTCCAACGCAGCACACAAACCAAACAATAAAGGCAACCAATACTGGGTCGATCACACTCAAACACCATATTCAAACCAAACACGTACCTCCACGGTCTCCCAAACCAATAGTTCAAAGATCCCGGATGAGCTCCCACTTGTCACGAACCGGCTCAAAGCCTGTAACAAAGGGAGACAACGTGGAGATAAGGAGTAGCAAAATCTATATTTATTAAATAAGTAACTAAGTATAATATACAATGGTGTGTGTAATCAGTAATCAGTAGTGTAAGTGAGTGTTTTGCATGAATGTGATAATGCAGGGTGATGAAAGGTGCCAAAGCAAACAAACAAAAGGCCACCAAGAACCACAACACAATCTACAAAAGTTGTCTGCATGGAGAGAGTCTCCTCCATGAATGTGGAAGAGGTCTATTTATCCTGGGAGACACCTGGCCCAGGTGTTTCCCATGTAGCTGACGACCCTCTCAACTCCGCCCACATCCTAATAAGGAAACAAGAACAAAGAGAGAATACGGCAGACAGAGTGGGAGGGTCGTCACAATGGTGTAATGGTGTAATGGTGTGGTGTAATGGTATGGTGTAATGGTGTAATGGTATGGTGTAATGGTGTGGTGTAATGGTGTGGTGTAGTGGTGTAATGATGTAATGATATGGTGTAATGGTATGGTGTAATGGTATGGTGTAATAGTGTAATGGTATGGTGTAATGGTATGGTGTAATGGTATGGTGTAATGGTATTGTGTAATGGCATGGTGTAATGGTATGGTGTAATGGTATGGTGTAATGGTGTGGTGTAATGGTGTGGTGTAATGGTGTAATGATGTAATGATATGGTGTAATGGTATGGTGTAATGGTATGGTGTAATGTTATTGTGTAATGGCATGGTGTAATGGTATTGTGTAATGGTGTAATGGCATGGTGTAATGGTATGGTGTAATGGTATGGTGTAATGGCATGGTGTAATGGTATGGTGTAATGGTATGGTGTAATGGTGTGGTGTAATGGTGTAATGATGTAATGGTATGGTGTAATGGTATGGTGTAATGGTGTGGTGTAATGGTGTAATGATGTAATGATATGGTGTAATGGTATGGTGTAATGGTGTGGTGTAATGATGTAATGATATGATGTAATGATATGGTGTAATGGTGTGGTGTAATGGTATGGTGTAATGGTATGATGTAATGATATGGTGTAATGATATGGTGTCATGGTATGGTGTAATGGTGTGGTGTAATGGTGTAATGATGTAATGATATGGTGTAATGGTGTGGTGTAATGGTGTAATGATGTAATCATATGGTGTAATAGTACGGTGTAATGGTATGGTGTAATAGTGTAATGGTATGGTGTAATGGTATGGTGTAATGGTACGGTGTAATGGTATGCTGTAATGGTATGGTGTAATGGTATGGTGTCATGGTATGGTGTAATGGTATGATGTAATGATATGGTGTAATGGTATGGTGTCATGGTATGGTGTAATGGTATGGTGTAATAGTGTAATGGTACGATGTAATGGTATGGTGTAATGGTACGGTGTAATGGTATGCTGTAATGGTATGGTGTAATGGTATGGTGTAATGGTATGGTGTAATAGTGTAATGGTATGGTGTAATGGTATGGTGTAATAGTGTAATGGTATTTTGTAATGGTATGGTGTAATGGTATGGTGTAATGGTACGGTGTAATGGTATGGTGTAATGGTATGGTGTAATGGTACGGTGTAACGGTGTAATGGTACGGTGTAATGGTGTAATGGTATGGTGTAATGGTATGGTGTAATGGTACGGTGTAACGGTGTGGTGTAATCGTGTAATTGTATGGTGTAAGGGTATAATGATATGGTATAATGGTATGGTGGAATGGTGGAATTGTGTGGTGTAATGGTATAATGATATGGTGTAATTGTAAGGGTTTTCTTCTGGTGATAGAGAGGCGGACCAAAATGCAGTGTGGTGGTTATTCATGTTTTTAATAAAGACGACTATACATGAACAGACTAAACAAAACAAGAAAAGTGAAAACCTAAACAGTCCTATCTGGTGCAAACACAGAGACAGGTACAATCACCCACAAAACCCAACACAAAACAGGCTACCTAAATATGGTTCCCAATCAGAGACAATGACTAACACCTGCCTCTGATTGAGAACCATATCAGGCCAAACATAGAAATAGACAAACCAGACACACAACATAGAATGCCCACCCAGCTCACGTCCTGACCAACACTAAAACAAGGAAAACACATACGAACGATGGACAGAACGTGACAGTAATGGTGAAATTATGTAATGATATGGTGTAATGTTATGGTGTATTGGTATAATGGTATGGTGAAATGATGTAATGGTATGGTGAAATGGTATGATGAAATGGTGTAATGTTATGGTGTAATGGTATGGTGTAATGGTATGGTGTAATGGTATGGTGTAATGGTATGGTTTAATGGTGTAATGGTATGGTGTAATGGCATGGTGTAATGGTATGGTGTAATGGTATGGTGTAATGGTATGGTTTAATGGTGTAATGGCATGGTGTAATGGCATGGTGTAATGGTATGGTGTAATGGTATGGTGTAATGGTATGGTTTAATGGTATGGTGTAATGGTGTGGTGTAATGGTATGGTTTAATGGTGTAATGGTATGGTGTAATGGTGTGGTGTAATGGTATGGTGTAATGCTGTAAAGGTATGGTGTAATGCTGTAATAGTATGGTGTACTGCTGTAATGGTATGGTGTAATGGTGTAATGGTATAATGCTGTAATGGTGTGGTGTAATGGTGTAATGGTGTAGTGTAATGGTGTAATGGTATAATGCTGTAATGGTGTGGTGTAATGCTGTAATGCTGTAATGGTGTGGTGTAATGCTGTAATAGTATGGTGTACTGCTGTAATGGTATGGTGTAATGGTGTAATGGTATAATGCTGTAATGGTGTGTTGTAATGCTGTAATGCTGTAATGGTGTGGTGTAATGGTGTAATGGTGTAGTGTAATGCTGTAATGGTGTGGTGTAATGGTGTAATGGTATAATAATGTAATGGTGTAATGGTATAATGCTGTAATGCTGTAATGGTATAATGTTGTAATGGTGTAGTGTAATGGTGTAATGGTATAATGCTGTAATGCTGTAATGGTATAATGCTGTAATGGTGTAGTGTAATGGTGTAATGGTACAATAATGGAATGGTATGGTTTAATGGTGTAATGGTGAAATACTGTAATGGTGTAGTGTAATGGTGTAATGGTATAATAATGTAATGGTATGGTTTAATGGTGTAATGGTGTAATGCTGTAATTGTGTAGTGTAATGGTGTAATGGTATAATAATGTAATGGTATGGTTTAATGGTGTAATGGTGTAATGCTGTAAAGGCATGGTGTAATGGTATAATAATGTAATGGTATGGTTTAATGGTGTAATGGTGTAATGCTGTAATGGTGTAGTGTAATGGTGTAATGGTATAATAATGTAATGGTATGGTTTAATGGTGTAATGGTGTAATGCTGTAAAGGCATGGTGTAATGGTGTAATGGTATAATGGTGTAATGGTATTATGCTGTAATGGTATGGTGTAATGCTGTAATGTTATGGTGTAATGTTATGGTATAATGGTGTAATGGTATGATGTAATGGTATGGTATAATGCTGTAATGTTATGGTGTAATGTTATGGTGTAATGTTATGGTGTAATGTTATGGTATAATGGTATAATGGTATGTTGTAATGGTGTAACCGTATGGTATTGTGCAATGGTATAATGGTTTTGTGTAGTGGTGTAAGGGAATGGTGTAATGTTGAAATGTTGAAATGTTGAAATAGTATGGTGTTATGGTATGGTGTAATGGTATGGTGTAATGGTGTGGTGTAATGGTGTAATGGTGTAATGGTATGGTGTAATGGTATGGTGTAATGGTGTGATGTTATGGTGTAATGGTATTATGGTATGTTTTAATGTTGTAATGGAATGGCATTGTGCAATGGTATAATGGTGTAAGGGAATGGTGTAATGGTATGGTGTAATGGTAAGGTGTAATGGTATGGTGTAATAGTGTACTGGTATGGTGTAATGGTATGATGTAATGGTGTAATGTAATGGTATGGTGTAATGGTGTAATTGTATGGTGTAATGCTGTAATGCTGTAATGGTATGGTGTACTGCTGTAATGGTATGGTGTAATGGTGTAATGGTATAATGCTGTAATGGTATGGTGTAATGGTGTAATGGTATGCTGTAATGGTGTAATGGTGTAATGGTGTAATGGTATAATGCTGTAATGGTATGGTGTAATGGTGTAATGGTGTAATGGTGTAATGGTGTAATGGTGTAATGGTATAATGCTGTAATGGTATGGTGTAATGGTGTAATGGTGTAATGGTGTAATGGTATAATGCTGTAATGGTATGGTGTAATGGTGTAATGGTGTAATGGTGTAATGGTATAATGGTGTAATGGTGTAATGGTGTAATGGTATAATGCTGTAATGGTATGGTGTAATGGTGTAATGGTGTAATGGTGTAATGGTGTAATGGTGTAATGCTGTAATGGTATGGTGTAATGGTGTAATGGTGTAATGGTGTAATGGTATGGTGTAATGGTGTAATGGTATAATGCTGTAATGGTATGGTGTAATGGTGTAATGGTATGCTGTAATGGTGTAATGGTGTAATGGTGTAATGGTGTAATGGTAATGCTGTAATGTTGTAATGGTTTAACTGGTGTAATGGTATGTGTAATGGTATAATGGTGTAATGGTATGGTGTAATGTGTGTAATGGGTTTAACTGTGTAATGGTGTAATGGTGTAATGGTAATGTTGTAATTGGGTTTAACTGGTGGTAATGGTATAATGGTGTAATGGTATGGTGTAATTGTGTAATGTTGTAATTGTATGGTTTAACTGTGTAATGGTGTAATGGTATAATGGTGTAATAATGGTATGGTGTAATTGTGTAATGTTGTAATTGTATGGTTTAACTGTGTAATGGTGTAATGGTATGGTGTAATTGTGTAATGTTGTAATTGTATGGTTTAACTGTGTAATGGTGTAATGGTATGGTGTAATTGTGTAATGTTGTAATTGTATGGTTTAACTGTGTAATGGTGTAATGGTATAATGGTGTAATGGTATGGGGTAATTGTATAATGGTCTCTTTTCTTAATCACTACCTAGCTAACCTCTCTACCTTCCTCTCCTCACTGTGTCTGGGCTCTTCAGTCCCTTATTTTAACCATGGGAAGAATACATGGAAACCCATTTACCTTACATATGGCTGAGTCCTGCCTGACTATAGAAGCCAGGGTCCCCTTTTTAAGTTGGTTGGAGAAACGTCACGTAGCTAGTCTTATAAGCCAAGAACAATAGGGTGTGTTTGTCATTTTTACAGCTATTTGTGAAACCCATAATTATTCCAAGTGAGTGATAAGATACTGTTTAGCCTCCATCTGAAATGGCACCCTAATGTTGAGTGTTGATCTCCTCCTCAGGAGGAGGACCAGGAGGTGTTGCTGCAGGTAGAGGTTAGGGTTAGGGTCAGGGTTAGAGGTCAGTGTTAATATGATATGTTCTCTCTCTCTACCAGGAGAAGGAGGACAAGGTGTTGCTGCAGGTAGAGGTCAGGGTTAGGGTTAGAGGTCAGTGTTAATATGATATGTTCTCTCTCTCTACCAGGAGAAGGAGGACAAGGTGTTGCTGCAGGTAGAGGTCAGGGTTAGGGTTAGAGGTCAGTGTTAATATGATATGTTCTCTCTCTCTACCAGGAGAAGGAGGACAAGGTGTTGCTGCAGGTAGAGGTCAGGGTTAGGGTTAGAGGTCAGTGTTAATATGATATGTTCTCTCTCTCTCTCTACCAGGAGAAGGAGGACAAGGTGTTGCTGCAGGTAGAGGTCAGGGTTAGGGGTCAGTGGTTAGAGGTCAGTGTTAATATGATATGTTCTCTCTCTCTACCAGGAGAAGGAGGACAAGGTGTTGCTGCAGGTAGAGGTCAGGGTTAGGGTCAGGGTTAGGGTTAGGGGTCAGGGTTAGAGGTCAGTGTTAATATGATATGTTCTCTCTCTCTACCAGGAGAAGGAGGACAAGGTGTTGCTGCAGGTAGAGGTCAGGGTTAGGGTTAGAGGTCAGTGTTAATATGATATGTTCTCTCTCTCTACCAGGAGAAGGAGGACAAGGTGTTGCTGCAGGTAGAGGTCAGGGTTAGGGTCAGGGTTAGAGGTCAGTGTTAATATGATATGTTCTCTCTCTCTACCAGGAGAAGGAGGACAAGGTGTTGCTGCAGGTAGAGGTCAGGGTTAGGGTCAGGGTTAGGGTTAGGGGTCAGTGGTTAGAGGTCAGTGTTAATATGATATGTTCTCTCTCTCTACCAGGAGAAGGAGGACAAGGTGTTGCTGCAGGTAGAGGTGCAGCACCTGAGACAAGACAACATGAGACTACAGGAGGAGAGTCAGACATCAGCTGCTCAACTCAGGAAGTTTACTGAATGGTTCTTCCACACTATCGACAAGAAACCCTGAAACTCTACTGGACTGTTAATGCCCCTGGGGAACAATGGAACTCTACTACCCCAGGGGGTAACAGAACTCTGAGGACTACTGCCATACTACTGCACTGAGAGAGACCTACTGCCCAAGGAGCAATGGAACCCTCTACTGCCCTGGGGGGGGGGGGGACTTGACTTCTCGAATGCCACATGGATAGAACATTTCTACAAACTACAAACTCCCTGGGGCCCCAGGGACAAAAACATAACTATTCAAGGAAACCCTGTTCTGTGTGGGAGAGCCTGTCCTGGGGGACCCCTCTTGCTCTGACCCCTGGGGATCCCTCTGTCCTGGGGAACCCCTCTTTCTCTGTCCCCTGGGGATCCCTCTGTCCTGGGGGACCCCTCTGTCCCGGGGAACCCCTCTTTCTCTGTCCCCTGGGGAAGCCCTCTTTCTCTGTCCCCTGGGGATCCCTCTGTCCTGGGGAACCCCTCTTTCTCTGGCCCCTGGGGATCCCTCTGTCCTGGGGAACCCCTCTTTCTCTGGCCCCTGGGGATCCCTCTGTCCTGGGGAACCTCTCTGTCTCTGTCCCCTGGGGAACCCCTCTGTCCTGGGGAACCCCTCTTTCTCTGTCCCCTGGGGAAGCCCTCTTCCTCTGTCCCCTGGGGAACCCCTCTTTCTCTGTCCCCTGGGGAACCCCTCTTTCTCTGGCCCCTGGGGATCCCTCTGTCCTGGGGAACCCCTCTTTCTCTGTCCCCTGGGGAACCCCTCTGTCCTGGGGAACCCCTCATTCGCTGTCCCTTGGGGAAGCCCTCTTTCTCTGTCCCCTGGGGAACCCCTCTTCTCTGTCCCCTGGGGAACCCCTCTTTCTCTGTCCCCTAGGGAACCCTCTTTCTCTGTCCTGGGGAACCCCTCTTTCTCTGTCCCCTGGGGAACCCCCTTTTCTCTGTCCCCTGGGGAACCCCTCTTTCTCTGTCCCCTTGGGAACCCTCTTTCTCTGTCCCCTGGGGAACCCTCTTTCTCTGTCCCCTGGGGAACCCCTCTGTCCTGGGGAATCCCTCTGTCCTGGGGAATCCCTCTGTCCTGGGGAACTCCTTAAGAGGAATCAACTTATTGCCTGCTATCTGCACCAGGAATCAACTTATTGTCTGCTATCGGCACCAAGAGGAATCAACTTAATGTCTGTTCCTTTATCTGCACCACGAGGCACCAAGAGGAATCAACTTAATGTCTGCTATCTGTACCAGGAATCAACATGGTCTGCTATCTGCACCAGGAATCAACATGGTCTGCTATCGGCACCAAGAGGAATCAACATGGTCTGCTATCTGCACCAACCATGTGGCAGACCTGGACTGTAAAGGCACAGTGGGATTAAAGAATGTAGCCCAACTGACCTGAGAAGTATTTTTTACTGTCTGTTTCCTCAACGTTTCCTAAAGTCACAAACACTTAGAAGCCAACCTGATGTTTGATCCAAACGCTTTGATTTGAAATAGTTATGTTTAATCTTTATGTTCTTCAATGTTGTGATATAGAATCACGAAGGGGCAGTAGGGTTGATGTTAAAAGGTGCTCTCCTGTTGTCGCTGTCGGATGAAAACTTCTTATCTCCACAACAGAACATTTTCAGGAAATGGGAAAAACTGCCATATTTTCCCATTAACAATTAACGAAACCTCCAAAGTAAAAAGAAAACTAAAATCAATTTCTTGTCCTAGAGTCATGAAGTGTTGAGAGTACACTACGGGGAGTTACTGCTTTCACTTTCTGTAAACAAATCAAAATAAATACAAAATGGTCAAATTACAAAAATTGAGTTCCAAGGTTTTCATTCGACAGCATTTCTAAAACCTATTCTATCACTAGTCTGTTTATATTCCGCTGTCATCACGTCTTAGCAATAACAAAGTAGTTGTTTTAGTGTGTTTTAAAAAGTTTGCAGCACAAATGTAAGCAGTTCCTGTGTATGGAGAATGACGGTTGTATTAGACATGTGCTGATATCCTACAAGAGGCTGTGTGTTAATATAGGTGTAGGCCAGAGCCCTATGGCACCCTATTCCCTACATAGTGCACTACTGTAGAATAGTATGGGTCCTTTCTCTTTGCTTTCCTTGTTACTACTCTTGCCTTGTCCATGGATCGCTCAGCTGATACACAAACCTGGGCCGCATGCCACAAGGCACACTATTCCCTACGTAGTGCACTACTTTTGGTCAAGACTTTGGTCAAAAGTAGTGCACTACACTCTAGGAATAGGGTGCCATTTGTGATGCAGGACCCGAATGCGTTATAATCACAGTAGCAATCTGGGCCCATAGGGCTCTGGTCTACAGTAGTGCACTATGTAGGGAATAGGGTGCCATAGGGCCCTGGTCTAAAGTAGTGCACTATGTAGGGAATAGGGTGCCATAGGGCCCTGGTCTAAAGTAGTGCACTATGTAGGGAATAGGGTGCCATAGGGCCCTGGTCTAAAGTAGTGCACTATATAGGGTGCCATGTAGGATACAACCAATCGCACTCACAATGTCAACATGTCTCTCTCTGTACCTCCTCCACTGAAGTGTCTTGTTGTATTTCATATTTACTGAAACTGATTTCACCTCAAGTTGGTCATTTGATTAATTAATAAGCATCAAATATAGATTTTCCTTTTTCAGCACTAAGTTAGGAAAAAGCTCTGTTTTTGTTGTAACGTACATATGAAGCTTAATTTACAGGGCAGAATTATATTAAAATATACAAATGATTATTGTGTCCCAGAGCTCTGGTCAAAATAAGTACACTAAATAGGGAATAGCGTGCCATAGGGCCCTGGTCTAAAGTAGTGCACTATGTAGGGAATAAGGTGCCATAGGGCCCTGGTCTACAGTAGTGCACTATGTAGGGAATAAGGTGCCATAGGGCCCTGGTCTAAAGTAGTGCATTATGTAGGGAATAAGGTGCCATAGGGCCCTGGTCTAAAGTAGTGCACTATGTAGGGAATAAGGTGCCATAGGGCCCTGGTCTAAAGTAGTGCACTATGTAGGGAATGGGGTGCCATTTGGGACATATCGTGTTTTGTTTTGGAGATGACTCCAACATTTGGATGCTGCTAGATGATAGGTCTGTTGGTCTGTTGCTTTTTCAGGATAATAATATTTCTACATTTAACAGTTTCAGCTCACATGATAGTTTGCTTTGGTTTTCTAAATAAATGTAGTATGAAAATAATGACTTACTTTTTTCTTATGGTGTTTTAGCTCACAAAACAGTGACCACAACATGTACTAGACCACTGGCTGTAATGTAGAAACTGGGGTCTTTGTGGCTTTTCTGACCTGTACTCACAAAGCTGTTGAAGCATATTCTGTCCGTCTGGTAAAGGTCTTATATGTACATTGTTACTATAGTATACCCTACTATACTGATAGTGGTAGCAGTTTAAATTATATATATACATTTTACCTTTCTTTAATTAACTAGGGAAGTCAGTTAAGATCAAATTCTTATTTTCAATGACGGCCTAGGAACAGTGGGTTAACTGCCTTGTTCAGGGGCAGAATGACAGATTGTACCTTGTCAGCTCGGGGATTTGATCTTGCAACTACTCTATTGACTATGGTAGTAGTGGTCGTAGTATGTTACCAGTGCAGAGTGGATCGGCAGGAGTACCAGGTAATAACATGGCTAGATACAGGGAGTACCAGGTAATAACATGGCTTTATAAAGGGAGTACCAGGTAATAACATGGCTTTATAAAGGGAGTACAAGGTAATAACATGGAAATATACAGGAAGTACCAGGTAATAACATGGCTATATATACAGGAAGTACCAGCTAATAACATGGATATATACAGGGAGTACCAGCTAATAACATGGTTATATACAGGGGGTACCAGGTAATAACATGGCTATATACAGGAAGTACCAGGTAATAACATGGCTATATACAGGGAGTACCAGGTAATAACATGGCTATATACAGGGAGTACCAGGTAATAACATGGCTATATACAGGGAGGTAATAACATGGTTATATACAGGGAGTACCAGGTAATAACATGGCTATATACAGGAAGTACCAGGTAATAACATGGTTATATACAGGGAGTACCAGGTAATAACATGGCTATATACAGGGAGTACCAGGTAATAACATGGCTATATACAGGGAGGTAATAACATGGCTATATACAGGGAGTACCAGGTAATAACATGGCTATATACAGGGAGGTAATACCATGGCTATATACAGGGAGTACCAGGTAATAACATGGCTATATACAGGGAGTACCAGGTAATAACATGGTTATATACAGGGAGTACCAGGTAATAACATGGCTATATACAGGGAGTACCAGGTAATAACATGGTTATATACAGGGAGTACCAGGTAATAACATGGCTATATACAGGAAGTACCAGGTAATAACATGGTTATATACAGGGAGTACCAGGTAATAACATGACTATATACAGGGAGGTAATAACATGGCTATATACAGGGAGTACCAGGTAATAACATGGCTATATACAGGGAGGTAATAACATGGCTATATACAGGAAGTACAAGGTAACAACATGGCTGTATTCAAGGTGTTACCAGGTAATAACATGGCTGTATTCAAGGTGTTACCAGGTAACAACATGGCTGTATTCAAGGTGTTACCAGGTAATAACATGGTTATATACAGGGACTACGATATAATAACATGGTTATATACAGGGACTACCATGTAATAACATGGCTATATACAGGGAGTACCAGGTAATAACATGGCTATATACAGGGAGTACCAGGTAATAACATGACTATATACAGGGAGGTAATAACATGGCTATATACAGGGAGTACCAGGTAATAACATGGCTATATACAGGGAGTACCAGGCAACAACATGGATATATAGAGGGAGTACCAGTTAATAACTTTGCTATATATACAGGGAGGTAATAACATGGTTCTTATGTATCTCAGTTGGTAGAGCATGTCGCTTGTAATGCCAGGGTAGTGGGTTCGATCCCCGGGACCACCCATACGTAGAATGTATGCACACATGACTGTAAGTCGCTTTGGATAAAAGCGTCTGCTAAATGGCATATATAGGAGGTAATAACATGGCTATATACAGGGAGGTAATAACATGGATATATACAGGGAGGTAATAACATGGATATACAGGGAGGTAATAACATGGATATATACAGGGAGGTAATAACATGGATATATACAGGGAGGTAATAACATGGCTATATACAGGGAGTACCAGGTAATAACATGGATATATACAGGAAGTACCAGGTAATAACATGGCTATATACAGGGAGGTAATAACATGGCTATATACAGGGAGTACCAGGTAATAACATGGATATATACAGGAAGTACCAGGTAATAACATGGATGTATTCAAGGTGTTACCAGGTAACAACATGGCTATATACAGGAAGTACCAGGTAATAACATGGATATATACAGGAAGTACCAGGTAATAACATGGCTATATACAGGAAGGTAATAACATGGCTATATACAGGGAGTACCAGGTAATAATATGGCTATATACAGGGAGTACCAGGTAATAACATGGTTATATACAGGGAGTACCAGGTAATAACATGGTTATATAGAGGAAGTACCAGGTAACAACCTGGCTATATACAGGGAGTACCAGGTAATAACATGGTTATATACAGGGAGTACCAGGTAATAACATGGCTATATACAGGGAGTACCAGGTAATACCATGGCTATATACAGGGAGTACCAGGTAATAACATGGCTATATACAGGGAGTAACAGGTAATAACATGGCTATATATAGGGAGGTAATAACATGACTATATACAGGGAGTACCAGGTAATAACAAGGCTATATACAGGGAGTACCAGGTAATAACATGGTTATATACAGGGAGTACCAGGTAATAACATGGTTATATAGAAGAAGTACCAGGTAACAACCTGGCTATATACAGGGAGTACCAGGTAATAACATGGTTATATACAGGGAGTACCAGGTAATAACATGGCTATATACAGGGAGTACCAGGTAATAACATGGCTATATACAGGGAGTACCAGGTAATAACATGGCTATATACAGGGAGTACCAGGTAATAACATGACTATATACAGGGAGTTAATAACATGGCTATATACAGGGAGTACCAGGTAATAACATGGTTATATACAGGGAGTAACAGGTAATAACATGGTTATATACAGGAAGTACCAGGTAATAACATGGCTATATACAGGGAGTACCAGGTAATAACATGGTTATATACAGGGAGTACCAGGTAATAACATGGATATATACAGGAAGTACCAGGTAATAACATGGTTATATACAGGGAGTACCAGGTAATAACATGACTATATACAGGGAGGTAATAACATGGCTATATACAGGGAGTACCAGGTAATAACATGGCTATATACAGGGAGTACCAGGTAATAACATGGCTATATACAGGGAGTACCAGGTAATAACATGGTTATATACAGGGAGTACCAGGTAATAACATGGCTATATACAGGAAGTACCAGGTAATAACATGGTTATATACAGGAAGTACAAGGTAACAACATGGCTGTATTCAAGGTGTTACCAGGTAATAACATGGCTATATACAGGGAGGTAATAACATGGCTATATACAGGAAGTACAAGGTAACAACATGGCTGTATTCAAGGTGTTACCAGGTAATAACATGGCTGTATTCAAGGTGTTACCAGGTAACAACATGGCTGTATTCAAGGTGTTACCAGGTAATAACATGGTTATATACAGGGACTACGATATAATAACATGGTTATATACAGGGACTACCATGTAATAACATGGCTATATACAGGGAGTACCAGGTAATAACATGGCTATATACAGGGAGTACCAGGTAATAACATGACTATATACAGGGAGTACCAGGTAATAACATGACTATATACAGGGAGGTAATAACATGGCTATATACAGGGAGTACCAGATAATAACATGGCTATATACAGGGAGTACCAGGCAACAACATGGATATATAGAGGGAGTACCAGTTAATAACTTTGCTATATATACAGGGAGGTAATAACATGGTCCTTCTGTAGCTCAGTTGGTAGAGCATGTCGCTTGTAATGCCAGGGTAGTGGGTTCGATCCCCGGGACCACCCATACGTAGAATGTATGCACACATGACTGTAAGTCGCTTTGGATAAAAGCGTCTGCTAAATGGCATATATAGGAGGTAATAACATGGCTATATACAGGGAGGTAATAACATGGATATATACAGGGAGGTAATAACATGGCTATATACAGGGAGGTAATAACATGGATATATACAGGGAGGTAATAACATGGCTATATACATGGAGGTAATAACATGACTATATACAGGGAGGTAATAACATGGATATATACAGGGAGGTAATAACATGGCTATATACAGGGAGGTAATAACATGACTATATACAGGGAGGTAATAACATGGATATATACAGGGAGGTAATAACATGGATATATACAGGGAGGTAATAACATGGCTATATACAGGGAGGTATAACATGGATATATACAGGGAGGTAATAACATGGATATATACAGGGAGGTAATAACATGACTATATACAGGGAGGTAATAACATGGCTATATACAGGGAGGTAATAACATGGCTATATACAGGGAGGTAATAACATGGCTATATACAGGGAGGTAATAACATGGCTATATACAGGGAGGTAATAACTTGACTATATACAGGGAGTACCAGGTAATAACATGACTATATACAGGGAGTACCAGGTAATAACATGGCTATATACAGGAAGGTAATAACATGGTTATATACAGGGAGTAACAGGTAATAACATGGTTATATACAGGGAGTACCAGGTAATAACATGGTTATATACAGGGAGGTAATAACATGTCTATATACAGGGAGGTAATAACATGGATATATACAGGGAGGTAATAACATGGTTATATACAGGGAGTACCAGGTAATAACATGGCTATATATAGGAAGTACCAGGTAATAACATGGCTATATACAGGGAGTACCAGGTAATAACATGGTTATATACAGGGAGTACCAGGTAATAACATGGTTATATACAGGGAGTACCAGGTAATAACATGGATATATACAGGGAGGTAATAACATGGCTATATACAGGGAGTACCAGGTAATAACATGGTTATATACAGGGAGTACCAGGTAATAACATGGCTATATACAGGGAGTAACAGGTAATAACATGGGTATATACAGGTAGTACCAGGTAATAACATGGCTATATACAGGGAGTACCAGGTAATAACATGGTTATATACAGGGAGTACCAGGTAATAACATGGCTATATACAGGAAGTACCAGGTAATAACATGGTTATATACAGGAAGTACCAGGTAACAACATGGCTGTATTCAAGGTGTTACCAGGTAACAACATGGCTGTATTCAAGGTGTTACCAGGTAATAACATGGATATATACAGGGAGTACCAGGTAATAACATGGCTATATACAGGAAGTACCAGGTAATAACATGGTTATATACAGGAAGTACCAGGTAATAACATGGTTATATACAGGAAGTACCAGGTAATAACGTGGCTATATACAGGGAGGTAATAACATGGCTATATACAGGGAGTACCAGGTAATAACATGGCTATATACAGGAAGTACCAGGTAATAACATGGCTATATACAGGGAGGTAATAACATGGCTATATACAGGGAGTACCAGGTAATAACATGGCTATATACAGGAAGTACCAGGTAATAACATGGATATATACAGGAAGTACCAGGTAACAACATGGCTGTATTCAAGGTGTTACCAGGTAACAACATGGCTGTATTCAAGGTGTTACCAGGTAACAACATGGCTGTATTCAAGGTGTTACCAGGTAACAACATGGCTGTATTCAAGGTGTTACCAGGTAACAACATGGCTGTATTCAAGGTGTTACCAGAACAGACTGGATGTGCAGGGGTACCATGTAGTTGAGTTAGACATGTACAGATACTGTATGTTCCCAGCACAGCAGACGTCTTGTGTTTAATGTGTCTGTGGTTTGATTTCTGCAGGGCTCTTTTGTACAAGAGACCTAGTTCTCAACACGAACCCTCTTAAAATAAGGGTTAAATAAATAAAAGATGCCAAATGTCTAGATTTCCTCTGTCCCATGTCCTTCATACTGTATTGTAACTCACTCTGTCATCTCTGATCTTATACAATCAGTCAGTATCTGGGTGTGTAGGACGAATTGAAAACAATATTCTAACCTAGTTTATTTTCTAGCAAACCAAGTTATTACCACAAGGCACAGCCAGTCCCTCTGAGAGTAGTATGGGATTTAGAATTATGTGTTCAATGCCTGTACTCCTGGGAATAGATGGTGTACTACTGTGACTAGATGCTTTGTTACTGTGACTAGATGCTGTGTTACTGTGACTAGATGCTGTGTTACTGTGACTACATGCTGTACTACTGTGACTAGATGCTGTGTTACTGTGACTAGATCAAATCAAATCAAATCAAATGTATTTATATAGCCCTTCGTACATCAGCTGATATCTCAAAGTGCTGTACAGAAACCCAGCCTAAAACCCCAAACAGCAAACAATGCAGGTGTAAAAGCACGGTGGCTAGGAAAAACTCCCTAGAAAGGCCAAAACCTAGGAAGAAACCTAGAGAGGAACCGGGCTATGTGGGGTGGCCAGTCCTCTTCTGGCTGTGCCAGGTAGAGATTATAACAGAACATGACCAAGATGTTCAAATGTTCATAAATGACCAGCATGGTCAAATAATAATAAGGCAGAACAGTTGAAACTGGAGCAGCAGCACAGTCAGGTGGACTGGGGACAGCAAGGAGCCATCATGTCAGGTAGTCCTGGGGCACGGTCCTAGGGCTCAGGTCCTCCGAGAGAGAGAAAGAAAGAGAGAATTAGAGAGAGCATATGTGGGGTGGCCAGTCCTCTTCTGGCTGTGCCGGGTGGAGATTATAACAGAACGTGGCCAAGATGTTCAAATGTTCATAAATGACCAGCATGGTTGAATAATAGTAAGGCAGAACAGTTGAAACTGGAGCAGGAGCATGGCCAGGTGGACTGGGGACAGCAAGGAGTCCTCATGTCAGGTAGTCCTGGGACATGGTCCTAGGGCCCAGGCCAGTTGAAACTGGAGCAGCAGCATGGCCAGGTGGACTGGGGACAGCAAGGAGTCATCATGTCAGGTAGTCCTGGGGCATGGTCCTAGGGCTCAGGTCCTCCGAGAGAGAGAAAGAAAGAGAGAAGGAGAGAATTAGAGAACGCACACTTAGATTCACACAGGACACCGAATAGGACAGGAGAAGTACTCCAGATAAACAAACTGACCCCAGCCCCCCGACACATAAACTACTGCAGCATAAATACTGGAGGCGGAGACAGGAGGGACTAGATGCTGTACTACTGTGACTAGATGCTGTGTTACTGTGACTATATGCTGTGTTACTGTGACTAGATGCTTTGTTACTGTGACTAGATGCTGTGTTACTGTGACTAGATGCTTTGTTACTGTGACTAGATGCTGTACTACTGTGACTAGATGCTTTGTTACTGTGACTAGATGTTGTGTTACTGTGACTAGATGTTGTGTTACTGTGACTAGATGTTGTGTTACTGTGACTAGATGCAGTACTATTGTGACTAGATGCTGTACTGCTGTGACTAGATGCTTTGTTACTGTGACTAGATGTTGTGTTACTGTGACTAGATGCTGTGTTACTGTGACTAGATGCTGTGTTACTGTGACTAGATGCTGTGTTACTGTGACTAGATGTTGTGTTACTGTGACTAGATGCAGTACTACTGTGACAAGATGCTGTGTTACTGTGACTAGATGCTGTGTTACTGTGACTAGATGCTGTACTCCTGTGACATGATGCTGTGTTACTGTGACTAGATGCTGTGTTACTGTGACTAGATGCTGTGTTACTGTGACTAGATGTTGTGTTACTGTGACTAGATGCAGTACTACTGTGACTAGATGCTGTGTTACTATGACTAGATGCTGTGTTACTGTGACTAGATGCTGTGTTACTGAGACTAGATGCTGTGTTACTGTGACTAGATGCTGTGTTACTGTGACTAGATGCTGTGTTTCTGAGACTAGATGCTGTACTACTGTCACTAGATGCTGTACTACTGTGACTAGATGCTGTGTTACTGAGACTAGATGCTGTACTACTGTGACTAGATGCTGTGTTTCTGAGACTAGATGCTGTGTTACTGTGATTAGATGCTGTGTTACTGTGATTAGATGCAGTACTAGTGTGACTAGATGCTGTGTTTCTGAGACTAGATGCTGTGTTACTGAGACTAGATGCTGTACTACTGTGACTAGATGATGTGTTACTGTGACTAGATGCTGTGTTACTGAGACTAGATGCTGTACTACTGTGATTAGATGCTGTGTTACTGTGATTAGATGCTGTGTTACTGTGACTAGATGCTGTACTGCTGTGACTAGATGCTTTGTTACTGTGACTAGATGCTTTGTTACTGTGATTAGATGCTTTGTTACTGTGACTAGATGCTGTACTACTGTGACTAGATGCTGTGTTACTGTGACTAGATGCTGTGTTACTGTGACTAGATTCTGTGTTACTGTGACTAGATGCTGTGTTACTGTGACTAGATGCTGTGTTACTGTGACTAGATGCTATACTACTGTGACTAGATGCTGTGTTACTGTGACTAGATGCTGTGTTACTGTGACTAGATGCAGTACTAGTGTGACTGGATGCTGTGTTTCTGAGACTAGATGCTGTGTAACTGAGACTAGATGCTATACTACTGTGACTAGATGCTGTGTTACTGTGACTAGATGCTGTACTACTGTGACTAGATGCTGTACTACTGTGACTAGATGCTGTGTTACTGTGACTAGATGCTGTGTTACTGAGACTAGATGCTGTACTACTGTGACTAGATGCTGTACTGCTGTGACTAGATGCTGTGTTACTGTGACTAGATGCTGTGTTACTGAGACTAGATGCTGTGTTACTGTGACTAGATGCTATACTACTGTGACTAGATGCTGTGTTACTGTGACTAGATGCTGTGTTACTGAGACTAGATGTTGTACTACTGTGACTAGATGCTGTGTTACTGTGACTAGATGCTGTGTTACTGAGACTAGATGCTATACTACTGTGACTAGATGCTGTGTTACTGAGACTAGATGCTGTACTACTGTGACTAGATGCTGTGTTACTGTGACTAGATGCTGTGTTACTGAGACTAGATGCTGTACTACTGTGACTAGCTGCTGTACTACTGTGACTCGCTGCTGTACTACTGTGACTAGCTGCTGTACTACTGTGACTAGATGCTGTACTACTGTGACTAGATGCTGTACTACTGTGACTAGATCCTGTACTACTGTGACTAGATGCTGTGTTACTGTGACTAGATGCTGTGTTACTGAGACTAGATGCTGTGTTACTGAGACTAGATGCTGGACTACTGTGACTAGATGCTGTGTTACTGTGACTAGATGCTGTGTTACTGTGACTAGATGCTGTGTTACTGAGACTAGATGCTGGACTACTGTGACTAGATGCTGTGTTACTGTGACTAGATGCTGTGTTACTGAGACTAGATGCTGTGTTACTGAGACTAGATGCTGTGTTACTGAGACTAGATGCTGTGTTACTGAGACTAGATGCTGTGTTACTGAGACTAGATGCTGTGTTACTGAGACTAGATGCTGGACTACTGTGACTCGTGTTTGTGACTGTGTTCTCTGGGAGGGATGTGAGAGTTTCTAACTAGATTCCTTTTGTCTGTCTGTCTGTCTGTCTGTCTGTCTGTGTGTGTGTGTGTGTGTGTGTGTGTGTGTGTGTGTGTGTGTGTGTGTGTGTGTGTGTGTGTGTGTGTGTGTGTGTGTGTGTGTGTGTGTGTGTGTGTGTGTGTGTGTGTGTGTGTGTGTGTGTGCCGGTGGCTGCGTGTGCGTGTTGTGTGTTCATTCTAAACAACAGATGCTATTTTCTCTGTGGGGACGGTGCTAGAAGTTATTGAATAATTAATTCAGTCTTTTCTATCATGGATAAATAAAGTAGTTTTCTTCCTCCTGCTATACGACTACAGTCAGGAAGCCTGGGTCTCTGCAGGAGGCTCTCCAATCACTCTCCAGGAGGAGGCTGTCCAATCACTACTCTGCAGAAGGAGGCTGTCCAATCACTACTCTGCAGGAGGAGGCTGTTCAATCACTACTCTGCATGAGGAGGCTGTCCAATCACTACTCTGCAGAAGGAGGCTGTCCAATCACTACTCTGCATGAGGAGGCTGTCCAATCACCCTACTCTGCAGAAGGAGGCTGTCCAATCACTACTCTCCAGGAGGAGGCTGTCCAATCACTACTCTGCAGGAGGAGGCTGTCCAATCACTAACTTCCGGCGCCGACAGAGATGGCCGCTTCGCTTCGCATTCCTAGGAAACTATGCAGTTTTTTGTTTTTTTACGTGTTATTTCTTACATTAGTACCCCAGGTCATCTTAGGTTTCATTACATACAGTCGAGAAGAACTACTGAATATAAGATCAGCGTCAACTCACCATCAGTACGACCAAGAATATGTTTTCCACGACGCGGATCCTGTGTTCTGCCTTACAAACAGGACAACGGGATGGATCGCATGCAGCGACCCAAAAAAACGACTCCGAAAAAGAGGGAAACGTAGCGGTCTTCTGGTCAGACTCAGGACAAGGGCACATCGCGCACCACTCCCTAGCATTCTTCTTGCCAATGTCCAGTCTCTTGACAACAAGGTTGATGAAATCCGAGCAAGGGTAGCATTCCAGAGGGACATCAGAGACTGTAACGTCCTCTGCTTCACGGAAACATGGCTCACTGGGAAGACGCTATCCGGGGCGGTGCAGCCAACGGATTTCTCCACGCATCGCGCCGACAGAAACAAACATCTTTCTGGTAAAAAGAGTGGCGGGGGCGTATGCCTCATGACTAACGAGACATGGTGTGATGAAAGAAACATACAGGAACTCAATTCCTTCTGTTCACCTGATTTAGAATTCCTCACAATCAAATGTAGACCGCATTATCTACCAAGAGAATTCTCTTCGATCATAATCACAGCCGTATACATCCCCCCCCAAGCAGACACATCGATGGCTCTGAACGAACTTTATTTAACTCTTTGCAAACTGGAAACCATTTATCCGGAGGCTGCATTCATTGTAGATGGGGATTTTAACAAAGCTAATCTGAAAACAAGACTCCCTAAATTTTATCAGCATATCGATTGCGCAACCAGGGGTGGTAAAACCTTGGATCATTGTTACTCTAACTTCCGCGACGCATATAAGGCCCTGCCCCGCCCCTCTTTCGGAAAAGCTGACCACGACTCCATTTTGCTGATCCCTGCCTACAGGCAGAAATTAAAACAAGAGGCTCCCACGCTGAGGTGTGTCCAACGCTGGTCCAACCAAGCTGATTACACACTCCAAGACTGCTTCCATCACGTGGACTGGGACATGTTTCGTATTGCGTCAGATAAAAATATTGACGAATACGCTGATTCGGTGTGCGAGTTCATTAGAACGTGCGTTGAAGATGTCGTTCCCATAGCAACGATAAAAACATTCCCTAACCAGAGACCGTGGATTGATGGCAGCATTCGCGTGAAACTGAAAGCGCGAACCACTGCTTTTAATCAGGGCAAGGTGTCTGGTAACATGACCGAATATAAACAATGCAGCTATTCCCTCCGCAAGGCTATTAAACAAGCTAAGCGTCAGTACAGAGACAAAGTAGAATCTCAATTCAATGGCTCAGACACAAGAGGCATGTGGCAGGGTCTACAGTCAATCACGGACTACAAGAAGAAACCCAGCCCAGTCACGGACCAGGATGTCTTGCTCCCAGGCAGACTAAATCACTTTTTTGCCCGCTTTGAGGACAATACAGTGCCACTGACACGGCCTGCAACGAAAACATGCGGTCTCTCCTTCACTGCAGCCGAGGTGAGTAAGACATTTAAACGTGTTAACCCTCGCAAGGTTGCAGGCCCAGACGGCATCCCCAGCCGCGCCCTCAGAGCATGCGCAGACCAGCTAGCCGGTGTGTTTACGGACATATTCAATCAATCCCTATACCAGTCTGCTGTTCCCACATGCTTCAAGAGGGCCACCATTGTTCCTGTTCTCAAGAAAGCTAAGGTAACTGAGCTAAACGACTACCGCCCCGTAGCACTCACTTCCGTCATCATGAAATGCTTTGAGAGACTAGTCAAGGACCATATCACCTCCACCCTACCTGACACCCTAGACCCACTCCAATTTGCTTACCGCCCAAATAGGTCCACAGACGACGCAATCTCAACCACACTGCACACTGTCCTAACCCACCTGGACAAGAGGAATACCTATGTGAGAATGCTGTTCATCTACTACAGCTCGGCATTCAACACCATAGTACCCTCCAAGCTCGTCATCAAGCTCGAGACCCTGGGTCTCGACCCCGCCCTGTGCAACTGGGTACTGGACTTCCTGACGGGCCGCCCCCAGGTGGTGAGGGTAGGCAACAACATCTCCTCCCCGCTGATCCTCAACACGGGGGCCCCACAAGGGTGCGTTCTGAGCTCCCTCCTGTACTCCCCGTTCACCCACGACTGCGTGACCACGCACGCCTCCAGCTTGATTACCAACAACGACGGGACGGCCTATAGGGAGGAGGTGAGGGCCCTCGGAGTGTGGTGTCAGGAAAATAACCTCACACTCAACGTCAACAAAACTAAGGAGATGATTGTGGACTTCAGGAAACAGCAGAGGGAACACCCCCCTATCCACATCGATGGAACAGTAGTAGAGAGGGTAGCAAGTTTTAAGTTCCTCGGCATACACATCACAGACAAACTGAATTGGTCCACTCACACTGACAGCGTCGTGAAGAAGGCGCAACAGCGCCTCTTCAACCTCAGGAGGCTGAAGAAATTTGGCTTGTCACCAAAAGCACTCACAAACTTCTACAGATGCACAATTGAGAGCATCCTGGCGGGCTGTATCACCGCCTGTGTATGGCAACTGCTCCGCCCTCAACCGTAAGGCTCTCCAGAGGGTAGTGAGGTGAGGTGAGGTGAAGTGTAGTGTAGTGTAGTGTAGTGTAGTGTAGTGTAGTGAAGTGAAGTGTAGTGTAGTGTAGTGTAGTGTAGTGAAGTGTATTGATGTGTAGTGAGGTGAGGTGTAGTGTAGTGTAGTGTAGTGTAGTGTAGTGTAGTGTAGTGTAGTGTAGTGTAGTGTAGTGTAGTGTAGTGTAGTGAGGTGTAGTGTAGTGTAGTGTAGTGAGGTGTAGTGAAGTGTAGTGAGGTGAAGTGTAGTGTAGTGTAGTGTAGTGTAGTGTAGTGTAGTGTAGTGTAGTGTAGTGTAGTGTAGTGTAGTGAAGTGTATTGATGTGTAGTGAGGTGAGGTGTAGTGTAGTGTAGTGTAGTGTAGTGTAGTGTAGTGTAGTGTAGTGTAGTGTAGTGTAGTGTAGTGTAGTGTAGTGTAGTGAAGTGAAGTGAAGTGTAGTGAAGTGAAGTGTTGTGTAGTGTAGTGTAGTGAAGTGTATTGATGTGTACTGAGGTGAGGTGTAGTGTAGTGTAGTGTAGTGTAGTGTAGTGTAGTGTAGTGTAGTGTAGTGTAGTGTAGTGTAGTGAGTGTGTAGTGTAGTGAGGTGTAGTGTAGTGTAGTGTAGTGTAGGTGAGTGTGTGTAGTGTAGTGTAGTGTAGTGTAGGTGTAGTGTAGTGTAGTGAGGTAGTGTAGTGAGGTGTAGTGTAGTGTAGTGTAGTGTAGGTGTAGTGTAGTGAGTGAGGTGTAGTGTAGTGAGTGTGTGTAGTGTGTAGTGTAATGTAGTGTAGTGTAGTGTAGTGAGGTATGTAGTGTAGTGAGTGTGTAGTGTGTAGTGAGGTGTAGTGTAGTGTAGTGAGGTGTAGTGTAGTGTAGTGAGGTGAAGTGTGTAGTGTAGTGTAGTGTAGTGTAGTGTGAGTGTAGTGTGAAGTGTAGTGTGAGTAGTGTAGTGTAGTGAGTGTAGTGTGTAGTGTAGTGTAGTGTAGTGTAGTGAGTGTAGTGTATTGATGTGTAGTGAGGTGAGTGGTGTAGTGTAGTGTAGTGTAGTGTAGTGTAGTGTAGTGTAGTGTAGTGTAGTGTAGTGTAGTGTGTAGTGTAGTGAGGTGTAGTGTGTAGTGTAGTGTAGTGAGGTGTAGTGAAGTGTAGTGAGGTGAAGTGTAGTGTAGTGTAGTGAAGTGTAGTGTAGTGTAGTGTAGTGAAGTGTATTGATGTGTGTAGTGAGTGTGAGGTGTAGTGTAGTGTAGTGTAGTGTAGTGTAGTGTGTAGTGTAGTGTAGTGTAGTGTAGTGTAGTGTAGTGTAGTGAAGTGAGGTGTAGTGAAGTGAAGTGAGGTGTAGTGAAGTGAAGTGTTGTGTAGTGTAGTGTAGTGAAGTGTAGTGTGATGTGTACTGAGGTGAGGTGTAGTGTAGTGTAGTGTAGTGTAGTGTAGTGTAGTGTAGTGTAGTGTAGTGTAGTGTAGTGTAGTGAAGTGTAGTGTAGTGTAGTGTAGTGAGTGTAGTGAGTGTAGTGAAGTGTAGTGAGTGTAGTGTGTAGTGTAGTGTAGTGAAGTGTAGTGTAGTGAGGTGTAGTGTAGTGTAGTGTAGGTGTGTAGTGTAGTGAGTGTGTAGTGTAGTGAGGTGTGTAGTGAGTGTAGTGTAGTGTAGTGTAGTGTAGTGTAGTGTAGTGTAGTGAGGTGTAGTGTAGTGAGGTGTAGTGTAGTGTAGTGTAGTGAGTGTAGTGTAGTGTAGTGTAGTGTAGTGTGTAGTGTAGTGAGGTGTAGTGAAGTGTAGTGAGGTGTAGTGTAGTGAGGTGTAGTGAAGTGTAGTGAGGTGAAGTGCAGTGTAGTGAGGTGTAGTGAAGTGTAGTGAGGTGAAGTGTAGTGAAGTGTAGTGTAGTGTAGTGAGGTGTAGTGTAGTGTTAGTGTAGTGAGGTGTAGTGTAGTGTAGTGTGAAGTGTAGTGAGGTGTAGTGTAGTGAGGTGTAGTGTAGTGAGGTGTAGTGTAGTGTAGTGTAGTGAGTGTGTAGTGTAGTGAGGTGTAGTGTAGTGTGTAGTGTAGTGAGGTGTAGTGTAGTGTAGTGAAGGTGTAGTGTAGTGTAGTAGTGAGGTGAAGTGAAGTGAGGTGTAGTGTAGTGTAGTGTAGTGTAGTGTAGTGTAGTGTAGTGTGTGTAGTGTAGTGTAGTGTAGTGTAGTGAGGTGTAGTGAGGTGTAGTGAAGTGTGTAGTGTAGTGTAGTGTAGTGAGTGTGTGAGGTGTAGTGAGGTGTAGTGTAGTGAGGTGTAGTGTAGTGTAGTGTAGTGAGTGAGTGTAGTGTAGTGTAGGTGTAGTGTAGTGTAGTGTAGTGTAGTGAGTGAAGTGTAGTGTAGTGTGTAGTGTAGTGTAGTGTAGTGTAGTGTGTGAGGTGTAGTGTAGTGTAGTGAGGTGTAGTGTAGTGTAGTGTAGTGTAGTGTAGTGTAGTGAGGTGTAGTGTAGTGTAGTGTAGTGTAGTGTAGTGTAGTGTAGTGTAGTGTAGTGTAGTGTAGTGTAGTGAGTGTAGTGTAGTGTAGTGTGTAGTGTAGTGAGGTGTAGTGTGGTGTAGTGTGTAGTGTAGTGAAGTGAGTGTAGTGAGGTGTAGTGTAGTGAGTGTAGTGTAGATGTAGTGTAGTGTAGTGTAGTGTAGTGTAGTGAGGTGTAGTGTAGTGAAGTGTAGTGTAGTGTAGTGAGTGTGTAGTGTAGTGTAGTGTAGTGTAGTGTAGTGTAGTGTAGTGTAGTGTAGTGTAGTGAGGTGTAGTGTGGTGAGGTGTGTGTAGTGTAGTGTGTAGTGAGGTGAAGTGTAGTGTAGTGTAGTGTGTAGTGTGTGAGTGTAGTGTAGTGAGTGTGTAGTGAGGTGTAGTGTAGTGAGGTGTAGTGAGTGTGTGTAGTGTAGTGTAGTGTGTAGTGTAGTGTGTAGTGTAGTGTAGTGTGTAGTGTAGTGTAGTGTGTAGTGAGTGTAGTGTAGTGTAGTGTAGTGTAGTGTAGTGTAGTGTAGTGTAGTGAGTGTAGTGTAGTGTAGTGTGTAGTGAGTGTGTGTAGTGTAGTGTGGTGTGTAGTGTAGTGTAGTGTGTGTAGTGTAGTGTAGTGTAGTGTGTGTAGTGTAGTGTGGTGTAGTGTAGTGTAGTGTGTAGTGTAGTGTAGGTGTAGTGTAGTGTAGTGTAGTGTAGTGTAGTGTAGTGTAGTGTAGTGAGGTGTAGTGTAGTGTAGTGTAGTGAGGTGTAGTGTAGTGTGGTGAGGTGTAGTGTAGTGTGTGAGTGTAGTGAGGTGTAGTGTAGTGTAGTGAGTGTGTGTAGTGTAGTGAGGTGTAGTGTGTAGATATACATTGTAGTGTAGTGAGGTGTAGTGTAGTGTAGTGTAGTGTAGTGTAGTGTAGTGTAGTGTAGTGTAGTGTAGTGTAGTGTAGTGAGGTGTAGTGAGGTGTAGTGAAGTGTAGTGAGGTGAAGTGCAGTGTAGTGAGGTGTAGTGAAGTGTAGTGAGGTGAAGTGTAGTGAAGTGTAGTGTAGTGTAGTGTAGTTTAGTGTAGTGAGGTGAAGTGAAGTGTAGTGAGGTGTAGTGTAGTGAGGTGTAGTGTAGTGAGGTGTAGTGTGGTGTAGTGTAGTGAGGTGTAGTGTAGTGAGGTGTAGTGTGGTGTAGTGTAGTGAGGTGTAGTGTAGTGAGGTGAAGTGAAGTGAGGTGTAGTGTAGTGTAGTGTAGTGTAGTGTAGTGTAGTGTAGTGTAGTGTAGTGTAGTGTAGTGTAGTGAGGTGTAGTGTAGTGTAGTGTAGTGTAGTGAGGTGTAGTGAGGTGTAGTGTAGTGTAGTGTAGTGAGGTGTAGTGTAGTGTAGTGTAGTGTAGTGTAGTGTAGTGTAGTGTAGTGTAGTGTAGTGAAGTGTAGTGAGGTGTAGTGTAGTGTAGTGTAGTGTAGTGTAGTGTAGTGAGATGTAGTGTAGTGTAGTGAGGTGTAGTGTGGTGTAGTGTAGTGTAGTGTAGTGAGGTGTAGTGTAGTGAAGTGAGATGTAGTGTAGTGTAGTGTAGTGAGGTGTAGTGTAGTGAAGTGTAGTGTAGTGTAGTGTAGTGTAGTGTAGTGTAGTGTAGTGTAGTGTAGTGTAGTGTAGTGTAGTGAGGTGTAGTGTGGTGAGGTGTAGTGTAGTGATGTGTGGTGTAGTGAGGTGTAGTGTGGGGAGGTGAGGTGAGGTGAGATGTAGTGTAGTGTAGTGTAGTGTAGTGTAGTGTAGTGTAGTGTAGTGTAGTGTAGTGTAGTGAGGTGTAGTGTAGTGTAGTGTAGTGAGGTGTAGTGTAGTGTGGTGAGGTGTAGTGTAGTGTGGTGTAGTGAGGTGTAGTGTAGTGTAGTGAGGTGTAGTGTAGTGTGGTGTAGTGTAGTGAGGTGTAGTGTAGTGTAGTGTAGTGTAGTGTAGTGTAGTGTAGTGTAGTGTAGTGTAGTGTAGTGTAGTGAGGTGTAGTGTAGTGTAGTGTAGTGAGGTGTAGTGTAGTGTGGTGAGGTGTAGTGTAGTGTGGTGTAGTGAGGTGTAGTGTAGTGTAGTGAGGTGTAGTGTAGTGAGGTGTAGTGTAGATATACATTCCCAGGTTAGGGGACCTGCCTGGTTCTGGTTCCAGCCGATATATTTGATTGTAAATCGTAGATCGAAATGTAGATCGAAGATCGAAATGGATTACATTGAGTGAAAGCGTGGTTCCCACGGACACAGTAATATATTTTCATGAGGCTGTGTGACAGGATGTGAAATCTGAATCCACTTGAAGCTGGGATGGCACGCCTACCATTTTAGTCTTTCTTCCGACTGTCCATCAACTCATGGCTGAACCCTGACAAAGCACGTTTCTGCAATCCTTACAGCGCTGGAAAGTGGTTTCATCACTGTAGCACATTCAGAGATCGATGTATACCCTTTCATCTCAAATAATTCCTGGCTTTTAAACAGAAAACACTTTCTATTTGTCACAGACAAAATTAATATGATAAGAATGACGAGTCCGTAACGACTTCAGGAAGCCAAGCTCGAGCTCTGTGAGACATTCACAGTGATAGGGGCTTTGATCAAGACCTTTAGAAAATAGGAAATAGATAAAACAACATAAAAATATGTATTTTAGAATCATAAGGAAGGTTAAATCCTATACTTACTTTAATTGCTGGACTATTAAGCGCACCAGAATATAAACCGCACCCACTGAATTATTTAAAAAATATGTATATTATGTATTTTGTACATAAATAAGCCGCACATGTCTATAAGCCGCAGGTGCCTGCCGGTACATTGAAACAAATGAACTTTACGCAGCCTTTAAACGAAACACGGCTTGTAACAAAAATTAAACAGTGGCCTACCAGTAAAGTCATTGGTCACTATCTTCCTCCTCCTGTGCACTGAAACCACTGAAGTCATCTCCTTCAGTGGCGGAGTTGAATAGCGGAGGCAAATACCCCGCTGAGCTCATGCTGCCCCTTCAACACGCAGCAGTCCAGCTGCCCCTTCAACACGCAGCAGTCCAGCTGCCCCTTCAACACGCAGCAGTCCAGCCGCCCCTTCAACACGCAGCAGTCCAGCCGCCCCTTCAACACGCAGCAGTACAGCCGCCCTTCAACACGCAGCTGTCCAGCCGCCCCTTCAACACGCAGCAGTCCAGCTGCCCCTTCAACACGCAGCAGTCCAGCCGCCCCTTCAACACAACACGCAGCAGTCCAGCTGCCCCTTCAACACGCAGCAGTCCAGCCGCCCCTTCAACACGCAGCAGTCCAGCCGCCCTTCAACACGCAGCAGTCCAGCTGCCCCTTCAACACGCAGCAGTCCAGCCGCCCCTTCAACACGCAGCAGTCCAGCTGCCCCTTCAACACGCAGCAGTCCAGCTGCCCCTTCAACACGCAGCAGTCCAGCCGCCCCTTCAACACGCAGCAGTCCAGCTGCCCCTTCAACACGCAGCAGTCCAGCCGCCCCTTCAACACGCAGCAGTCCAGCCGCCCCTTCAACACGCAGCAGTCCAGCCGCCCCTTCAACACGCAGCTGTCCAGCCGCCCCTTCAACACGCAGCAGTCCAGCCGCCCCTTCAACACGCAGCAGTCCAGCCGCCCTTCAACACGCAGCAGTCAACACGCAGCAGTCCAGCCGCCCCTTCAACACGCAGCAGTCCAGCCGCCCCTTCAACACGCAGCAGTCCAGCCGCCCCTTCAACACGCAGCAGTCCAGCCGCCCCTTCAACACGCAGCAGTCCAGCCGCCCCTTCAACACGCAGCTGTCCAGCCGCCCCTTCAACACGCAGCAGTCCAGCCGCCCCTTCAACACGCAGCAGTCCAGCAGCCCCTTCAACACGCAGCAGTCCAGCTGCCCCTTCAACACGCAGCAGTCCAGCCGCCCCTTCAACACGCAGCAGTCCAGCTGCCCCTTCAACACGCAGCTGTCCAGCCGCCCCTTCAACACGCAGCAGTCCAGCTGCCCCTTCAACACGCAGCAGTCCAGCAGCCCCTTCAACACGCAGCAGTCCAGCCTTTCCAAACCCGTTGATGATAGTGGATTTTTTGACAATGCTCCACGCTGTCAGGACCCACTGGCAGACTTGACCATCAGTTGCTCATCGTATTTTAATGAAGGATTTCTCCCCAGTTGTCATCCAAGCCTCCCACTGAACAAGGAGCGCCACCTTAAATGCACGATTTACACTGATGTTGAGTGGCTGCAAATATTTTGGGCCATCTGCTTTTCTTCCCTCTGAAAGCTTTTGTTGTCTTTTTGCACTGAGTCAGTTCCTCACACTGCTGTTTACAAAGTCTTATAATCGACTCATTAAGGCCAAGCTCTCATGCAGCAGCTCTATTTCCTTTTCCAAAAGCCAGATCGATCGCCTTCAACTTGAAAGCTGCATCATATGCATTTCTCCGTGTCTTTGCCATGATGAAGGTGACCATTTGACCAGAAAGTTGAGATTTTAAGCTTTCTTTGAGTATGCAGCATTACTAGTTATTACTCATGGCCTCTAATGATAAATACTAACTTTTAGGAATTACATAGATTGTATTTTTGATTACATTTAGTTCTACTTGAGTAAAATGATTTGGTTTTAAATATACTTATGAATCAAACGTAAATGTAATTGCTCAAATATACACAGTGACTTCAGGAAGTTCACACCCTTTGACCTTTTCCAAATGTTCTTTTTGAATTTAATATGGATTACATTTAGTTTATGTCTCTCTGGCCTTAAATAATGTTTTGAATCACCATGTGGCTGCATCATGTTATGGGTAAGCTTGTCATCGGCAAGGACTAGGGAGGTTTCTTTTTAGGATAAAAATAAACTGAATTCCGTACATTTTTATTTAAAAAAACACGCCTACTCTGCAAATGCCCTTCCTGTCACGCCTTGGTCATAGTGTTTTGTGTTTCGTTATATATTTGGTCAGGCCAGGGTGTGACATGGGTTTATTTTGTGGTATTTGTGTATTTCGTATTGGGGTTTTGTAGTTATTGGGATTGCGGCTGAGTAGGGGTGTTGCATAGGTTTGGCTGCTTGAGGCGGTTCTCAATCAGAGTCAGGTGCTTCTCGTTGTCTCTGATTGGGAACCGTATTTAGCCGGGGTTCTCTGTGTATTTCGTTGGTGATTGTTCCTGTCTCAGTGTAGTCTCACCAGATAGGCTGTATTAGGTTTCACGTTCCGTTTGTTGTTTTTGTATCTATAAGTTATTTCATGTATCGTCGTTTCTTTAGTAAAGACATGAGTAACCACCACGCTGCATTTCGGTCCGACTCTCTTTAAACAAACGAAGAACGTCGTTACACTTCCGAGTCGTTATGCTTGTTCCTGTTTGTTGCATCTTGGCTACCTGCCTCTTTTTTTTGGCATTGTGTTCATGTAAGGAATGTGTGGCAAGACATCAGTAGATTTATAATTGAACAGTTTATGAAGATTTTACACTATTGTGGAGAGATATAAAGTCAGACTTGAAATCATTGGCCACTTTAGTAAATGGAACACTAATAATGCTTATACAGCATTACTTTAGTAATGCTACTTCAATAATGTTTACACATATGTATATACTGTACTCTATACTGTATCTTAGTCTATGTATTACTCATTTCATATGTATATACTGTACTCTATACTGTATCTTAGTCTATGTATTACTCATTTCATATGTATATACTGTACTCTATACTGTATCTTAGTCTATGTATTACTCATTTCATATGTATATACTGCCGCTCTGACATTGGTCGTCCATATATATATTCGTATATTCTTAAATCCATTCCTTTCCTTAGATTTGTGTGTATTAGGTAGATGTGGAATTGTTAGATTATTTGTTAGATATTACTGCACGGTTGGAACTAGGAGTACAAGCATTTTGCTACACCAGCAATAACATCTGCTGAACACGTGTATGTGACCAATACAATTTGATTTGATTTGATGTACAGCTTGGATTCCTACGATAGAAATAAATGTAAACAATTTTATGTAATACATTTCATTATTCCTTTTGCCAAATTTCATATTCACAAATGTAAATTTACAAACAAAACACCACATTATCTTACATTACAAGAAGAAACTGAACTATATTTTAAGACAATTACTAACAAAAACATGTTAGAAGGATAACTGTGTTAAGGTCCTTGGGTAATGTGATATGGTACCCCCCAAGCCCCGCCCCTAACCCAGCCCCAGCCCCGCCCGTCACTAGCCCCGCCCCCAACCTAAATGTCCATTGTATATTCTTTAAATATACTTGTGTTCCCAATGTATTTTTGTATTGATTTGATGTTAATATATATATATATATTTATATATATATATACAGTATATCATAATAATACACTTTTCGTTTTTTACTTTTAATAAACATTTATTAATCAAAACTCTGCATTTAACATATTTACCAACGTCTTATTTTTTTCCTTGCTCAACTTTTTTCATTGAACTTTTCAACCCAAACGCTTCAGTAGCTGGTTTCTTAGTAGCTGGATACCAACAACCAGGTTGCCAGGCAACAAAGAGCTCAACTCATACAACGACTGAAGGAAAGTGCTCATTTCCAGCGTATGAGGGATACTTCGATTGTTGTCCATTACATGCTTTAATTGTATGTTTGTATCCCCCAAGACTACAGACACAGCTCTGAGAGGCTACAGTGTGCCGAAGAATCACACACAGCCGGGTCGGTGAGTAGCTCGGCCCCCTGCGCTTCTCTCTCGCTCTCACATTCAGCAAGAGACAGACAGCTGTGCAGAGGGCTGGTGGGGGAGTCTGTGGCCTTGGAGGGAGCATGGAAGTCCCCGTTTGTTCCCTTGGACTGTCAGCTTGCAGCAGTGAAACCTCATTTGAATCTGAAGGGGACTCACATGATATAAAATGTAGAATCTGATAAACGTTTGTTGTTGTCAGGGGAAAAGGTCTGATGGACCTTTATTTGTGAAAAATGTATTGACCTGGATGCAGCTAAAGAAAGGATTGTTACTCGTCATGAAGAAATAAAACATTTGACCTTTGACCTGCGCTTTGAACTGAATAAGGATTCCATGAGACTCTAGGCATCTTTAAATGCTTCCTGTCAAAACATCCAACAGGATTATAATGGGACCTTCCTGGACTATGATCAACTTCCCCCACTGCACCCCTCTACTAGCTAGAACCAAAACTTGGCTGCTCCTTGTTGGACTCCAGGTGAGTGTAAATAGATGCTCCTTGTTGGACTCCAGGTGAGTATAAATAGCTGCTCCTTGTTGGACTCCAGGTGAGTATAAATGGCTGCTCCTTGTTAGACTCCAGGTGAGTATAAATGGCTGCTCCTTGTTAGACTCCAGGTGAGTATAAATAGCTGCTCCTTGTTGGACTCCAGGTGAGTATAAATGGCTGCTCCTTGTTAGACTCCAGGTGAGTATAAATAGCTGCTCCTTGTTGGACTCCAGGTGAGTATAAATGGCTGCTCCTTGTTAGACTCCAGGTGAGTGTAAATAGCTGCTCCTTGTTGGACTCCAGGTGAGTGTAAATAGCTGCTCCTTGTTGGACTCCAGGTGAGTGTAAATGGCTGCTCCTTGTTGGACTCCAGGTGAGTGTAAATAGCTGCTCCTTGTTGGACTCCAGGTGAGTGTAAATGGCTGCTCCTTGTTGGACTCCAGGTGAGTGTAAATAGCTGCTCCTTGTTGGACTCCACGTGAGTGTAAATAGCTGCTCCTTGTTAGACTCCAGGTGAGTGTAAATGGCTGCTCCTTGTTGGACTCCAGGTGAGTGTAAATAGCTGGTCCTTGCTGCTCCTTGTTGGACTCCAGGTGAGTGTAAATAGCTGCTCCTTGTTGGACTCCAGGTGAGTGTAAATGACTGCTCTTTGTTGGACTCCAGGTGAGTGTAAATGACTGCTCCTTGTTGGACTCCAGGTGAGTGTAAATAGCTGCTCCTTGTTGGACTCCAGGTGAGGGTAAATGGCTGCTCCTTGTTGGACTCCAGGTGAGTGTAAATAGCTGCTCCTTGTTGGACTCCAGGTGAGTGTAAATAGCTGCTCCTTGTTGGACTCCAGGTGAGTGTAAATGGCTGCTCCTTGTTGGACTCCAGGTGAGTATAAATGGCTGCTCCTTGTTGGACTCCAGGTGAGTGTAAATAGCTGCTCCTTGTTGGACTCCAGGTGAGTGTAAATAGCTGCTCCTTGTTGGACTCCAGGTGAGTATAAATGGCTGCTCCTTGTTGGACTCCAGGTGAGTGTAAATAGCTGCTCCTTGTTGGACTCCAGGTGAGTGTAAATAGCTGCTCCTTGTTAGACTCCAGGTGAGTGTAAATAGATGCTCCTTGTTGGACTCCAGGTGAGTGTAAATAGCTGGTCCTTGCTGGACTCCAGGTGAGTGTAAATAGCTGCTCCTTGTTAGACTCCAGGTGAGTGTAAATAGCTGCTCCTTGTTAGACTCCAGGTGAGTGTAAATGGCTGCTCCTTGTTGGACTCCGGGTGAGTGTAAATAGCTGCTCCTTGTTGGACTCCAGGTGAGTGTAAATAGCTGCTCCTTGTTAGACTCCAGGTGAGTGTAAATGGCTGCTCCTTGTTGGACTCCAGGGTGAGTGTAAATAGCTGCTCCTTGTTGGACTCCAGGTGAGTGTAAATAGCTGCTCCTTGTTAGACTCCAGGTGAGTGTAAATGGCTGCTCCTTGTTGGACTCCAGGTGAGTGTAAATAGCTGCTCCTTGTTGGACTCCAGGTGAGTGTAAATAGCTGCTCCTTGTTGGACTCCAGGTGAGTGTAAATGGCTGCTCCTTGTTGGACTCCAGGTGAGTGTAAATAGCTGCTCCTTGTTGGACTCCAGGTGAGTGTAAATAGCTGCTCCTTGTTGGACTCCAGGTGAGTGTAAATAGCTGCTCCTTGTTGGACTCCAGGTGAGTGTAAATAGCTGCTCCTTGTTGGACTCCAGGTGAGTGTAAATAGCTGCTCCTTGTTGACTCCAGGTGAGTGTAAATGGCTGCTCCTTGTTGGACTCCAGGTGAGTGTAAATAGCTGCTCCTTGTTGGACTCCAGGTGAGTGTAAATAGCTGCTCCTTGTTAGACTCCAGGTGAGTGTAAATGGCTGCTCCTTGTTGACTCCAGGTGAGTGTAAATAGCTGCTCCTTGTTAGACTCCAGGTGAGTGTAAATAGCTGCTCCTTGTTAGACTCCAGGTGAGTGTAAATGGCTGCTCCTTGTTGGACTCCAGGTGAGTGTAAATAGCTGCTCCTTGTTGGACTCCAGGTGAGTGTAAATAGCTGCTCCTTGTTAGACTCCAGGTGAGTGTAAATGGCTGCTCCTTGTTGGACTCCGGTGAGTGTAAATAGCTGCTCCTTGTTGGACTCCAGGTGAGTGTAAATAGCTGCTCCTTGTTGGACTCCAGGTGAGTGTAAATGGCTGCTCCTTGTTGGACTCCAGGTGAGTGTAAATAGCTGCTCCTTGTTGGACTCCAGGTGAGTGTAAATAGCTGCTCCTTGTTGGACTCCAGGTGAGTGTAAATGGCTGCTCCTTGTTGGACTCCAGGTGAGTGTAAATGACTCCAGGTGAGTGTAAATGACTGCCTTGTTGGACTCCAGGTGAGTGTAAATGACTGCTCCTTGTTGGACTCCAGGTGAGTGTAAATGACTGCTCCTTGTTGGACTCCAGGTGAGTGTAAATGGCTGCTCCTTGTTGGACTCCAGGTGAGTGTAAATGACTGCTCCTTGTTGGACTCCAGGTGAGTGTAAATGACTGCTCCTTGTTGGACTCCAGGTGAGTGTAAATAGCTGCTCCTTGTTAGACTCCAGGTGAGTGTAAATAGATGCTCCTTGTTGGACTCCAGGTGAGTGTAAATAGCTGGTCCTTGCTGGACTCCAGGTGAGTGTAAATAGCTGCTCCTTGTTAGACTCCAGGTGAGTGTAAATAGCTGCTCCTTGTTAGACTCCAGGTGAGTGTAAATGGCTGCTCCTTGTTGGACTCCGGGTGAGTGTAAATAGCTGCTCCTTGTTGGACTCCAGGTGAGTGTAAATAGCTGCTCCTTGTTAGACTCCAGGTGAGTGTAAATGGCTGCTCCTTGTTGGACTCCAGGTGAGTGTAAATAGCTGCTCCTTGTTGGACTCCAGGTGAGTGTAAATGGCTGCTCCTTGTTGGACTCCAGGTGAGTGTAAATAGCTGCTCCTTGTTGGACTCCAGGTGAGTGTAAATAGCTGCTCCTTGTTGGACTCCAGGTGAGTGTAAATAGCTGCTCCTTGTTGGACTCCAGGTGAGTGTAAATAGCTGCTCCTTGTTGGACTCCAGGTGAGTGTAAATAGCTGCTCCTTGTTAGACTCCAGGTGAGTGTAAATGGCTGCTCCTTGTTGGACTCCGGGTGAGTGTAAATAGCTGCTCCTTGTTGGACTCCAGGTGAGTGTAAATAGCTGCTCCTTGTTAGACTCCAGGTGAGTGTAAATGGCTGCTCCTTGTTAGACTCCAGGTGAGTGTAAATAGCTGCTCCTTGTTAGACTCCAGGTGAGTGTAAATAGCTGCTCCTTGTTAGACTCCAGGTGAGTGTAAATGGCTGCTCCTTGTTGGACTCCGGGTGAGTGTAAATAGCTGCTCCTTGTTGGACTCCAGGTGAGTGTAAATAGCTGCTCCTTGTTAGACTCCAGGTGAGTGTAAATGGCTGCTCCTTGTTGGACTCCGGGTGAGTGTAAATAGCTGCTCCTTGTTGGACTCCAGGTGAGTGTAAATAGCTGCTCCTTGTTAGACTCCAGGTGAGTGTAAATGGCTGCTCCTTGTTGGACTCCAGGTGAGTGTAAATAGCTGCTCCTTGTTGGACTCCAGGTGAGTGTAAATAGCTGCTCCTTGTTGGACTCCAGGTGAGTGTAAATGGCTGCTCCTTGTTGGACTCCAGGTGAGTGTAAATAGCTGCTCCTTGTTGGACTCCAGGTGAGTGTAAATAGCTGCTCCTTGTTGGACTCCAGGTGAGTGTAAATGACTGCTCCTTGTTGGACTCCAGGTGAGTGTAAATGACTGCTCCTTGTTGGACTCCAGGTGAGTGTAAATGACTGCTCCTTGTTGGACTCCAGGTGAGTGTAAATGGCTGCTCCTTGTTGGACTCCAGGTGAGTGTAAATGACTGCTCCTTGTTGGACTCCAGGTGAGTGTAAATGACTGCTCCTTGTTGGACTCCAGGTGAGTGTAAATAGCTGCTCCTTGTTAGACTCCAGGTGAGTGTAAATAGATGCTCCTTGTTGGACTCCAGGTGAGTGTAAATAGCTGGTCCTTGCTGGACTCCAGGTGAGTGTAAATAGCTGCTCCTTGTTAGACTCCAGGTGAGTGTAAATAGCTGCTCCTTGTTAGACTCCAGGTGAGTGTAAATGGCTGCTCCTTGTTGGACTCCGGGTGAGTGTAAATAGCTGCTCCTTGTTGGACTCCAGGTGAGTGTAAATGGCTGCTCCTTGTTGGACTCCGGGTGAGTGTAAATAGCTGCTCCTTGTTGGACTCCAGGTGAGTGTAAATAGCTGCTCCTTGTTGGACTCCAGGTGAGTGTAAATGGCTGCTCCTTGTTAGACTCCAGGTGAGTGTAAATGGCTGCTCCTTGTTGGACTCCAGGTGAGTGTAAATAGCTGCTCCTTGTTGACTCCAGGTGAGTGTAAATAGCTGCTCCTTGTTGGACTCCAGGTGAGTGTAAATGGCTGCTCCTTGTTGGAAGGTGAGTGTAAATAGCTGCTCCTTGTTGGACTCCAGGTGAGTGTAAATAGCTGCTCCTTGTTGGACTCCAGGTGAGTGTAAATAGCTGCTCCTTGTTGGACTCCAGGTGAGTGTAAATAGCTGCTCCTTGTTGGACTCCAGGTGAGTGTAAATAGCTGCTCCTTGTTAGACTCCAGGTGAGTGTAAATGGCTGCTCCTTGTTGGACTCCGGGTGAGTGTAAATAGCTGCTCCTTGTTGGACTCCAGGTGAGTGTAAATAGCTGCTCCTTGTTAGACTCCAGGTGAGTGTAAATGGCTGCTCCTTGTTGGACTCCGGGTGAGTGTAAATAGCTGCTCCTTGTTGGACTCCAGGTGAGTGTAAATAGCTGCTCCTTGTTAGACTCCAGGTGAGTGTAAATGGCTGCTCCTTGTTGGACTCCGGTGAGTGTAAATAGCTGCTCCTTGTTGGACTCCAGGTGAGTGTAAATAGCTGCTCCTTGTTAGACTCCAGGTGAGTGTAAATGGCTGCTCCTTGTTGGACTCCAGGTGAGTGTAAATAGCTGCTCCTTGTTGGACTCCAGGTGAGTGTAAATAGCTGCTCCTTGTTGACTCCAGGTGAGTGTAAATGGCTGCTCCTTGTTGGACTCCAGGTGAGTGTAAATAGCTGCTCCTTGTTGGACTCCAGGTGAGTGTAAATAGCTGCTCCTTGTTGGACTCCAGGTGAGTGTAAATGACTGCTCCTTGTTGGACTCCAGGTGAGTGTAAATGACTGCTCCTTGTTGGACTCCAGGTGAGTGTAAATAGCTGCTCCTTGTTAGACTCCAGGTGAGTGTAAATGGCTGCTCCTTGTTGGACTCCGGGTGAGTGTAAATAGCTGCTCCTTGTTGGACTCCAGGTGAGTGTAAATAGCTGCTCCTTGTTAGACTCCAGGTGAGTGTAAATGGCTGCTCCTTGTTGGACTCCAGGTGAGTGTAAATAGCTGCTCCTTGTTGGACTCCAGGTGAGTGTAAATAGCTGCTCCTTGTTGGACTCCAGGTGAGTGTAAATGGCTGCTCCTTGTTGGACTCCAGGTGAGTGTAAATAGCTGCTCCTTGTTGGACTCCAGGTGAGTGTAAATAGCTGCTCCTTGTTGGACTCCAGGTGAGTGTAAATGACTGCTCCTTGTTGGACTCCAGGTGAGTGTAAATGACTGCTCCTTGTTGGACTCCAGGTGAGTGTAAATGACTGCTCCTTGTTGGACTCCAGGTGAGTGTAAATGGCTGCTCCTTGTTGGACTCCAGGTGAGTGTAAATGACTGCTCCTTGTTGGACTCCAGGTGAGTGTAAATGACTGCTCCTTGTTGGACTCCAGGTGAGTGTAAATAGCTGCTCCTTGTTAGACTCCAGGTGAGTGTAAATAGATGCTCCTTGTTGGACTCCAGGTGAGTGTAAATAGCTGGTCCTTGCTGGACTCCAGGTGAGTGTAAATAGCTGCTCCTTGTTAGACTCCAGGTGAGTGTAAATAGCTGCTCCTTGTTAGACTCCAGGTGAGTGTAAATGGCTGCTCCTTGTTGGACTCCGGGTGAGTGTAAATAGCTGCTCCTTGTTGGACTCCAGGTGAGTGTAAATGGCTGCTCCTTGTTGGACTCCGGGTGAGTGTAAATAGCTGCTCCTTGTTGGACTCCAGGTGAGTGTAAATAGCTGCTCCTTGTTGGACTCCAGGTGAGTGTAAATGGCTGCTCCTTGTTAGACTCCAGGTGAGTGTAAATGGCTGCTCCTTGTTGGACTCCAGGTGAGTGTAAATAGCTGCTCCTTGTTGGACTCCAGGTGAGTGTAAATAGCTGCTCCTTGTTGGACTCCAGGTGAGTGTAAATGGCTGCTCCTTGTTGGACTCCAGGTGAGTGTAAATAGCTGCTCCTTGTTGGACTCCAGGTGAGTGTAAATAGCTGCTCCTTGTTGGACTCCAGGTGAGTGTAAATAGCTGCTCCTTGTTGGACTCCAGGTGAGTGTAAATAGCTGCTCCTTGTTGGACTCCAGGTGAGTGTAAATAGCTGCTCCTTGTTAGACTCCAGGTGAGTGTAAATGGCTGCTCCTTGTTGGACTCCGGGTGAGTGTAAATAGCTGCTCCTTGTTGGACTCCAGGTGAGTGTAAATAGCTGCTCCTTGTTAGACTCCAGGTGAGTGTAAATGGCTGCTCCTTGTTGGACTCCGGGTGAGTGTAAATAGCTGCTCCTTGTTGGACTCCAGGTGAGTGTAAATAGCTGCTCCTTGTTAGACTCCAGGTGAGTGTAAATGGCTGCTCCTTGTTGGACTCCGGTGAGTGTAAATAGCTGCTCCTTGTTGGACTCCAGGTGAGTGTAAATAGCTGCTCCTTGTTAGACTCCAGGTGAGTGTAAATGGCTGCTCCTTGTTGGACTCCAGGTGAGTGTAAATAGCTGCTCCTTGTTGGACTCCAGGTGAGTGTAAATAGCTGCTCCTTGTTGGACTCCAGGTGAGTGTAAATGGCTGCTCCTTGTTGGACTCCAGGTGAGTGTAAATAGCTGCTCCTTGTTGGACTCCAGGTGAGTGTAAATAGCTGCTCCTTGTTGGACTCCAGGTGAGTGTAAATGACTGCTCCTTGTTGGACTCCAGGTGAGTGTAAATGACTGCTCCTTGTTGGACTCCAGGTGAGTGTAAATGACTGCTCCTTGTTGGACTCCAGGTGAGTGTAAATGGCTGCTCCTTGTTGGACTCCAGGTGAGTGTAAATGACTGCTCCTTGTTGGACTCCAGGTGAGTGTAAATGACTGCTCCTTGTTGGACACCAGGTGAGTGTAAATAGCTGCTCCTTGTTAGACTCCAGGTGAGTGTAAATAGATGCTCCTTGTTGGACTCCAGGTGAGTGTAAATAGCTGGTCCTTGCTGGACTCCAGGTGAGTGTAAATAGCTGCTCCTTGTTAGACTCCAGGTGAGTGTAAATAGCTGCTCCTTGTTAGACTCCAGGTGAGTGTAAATGGCTGCTCCTTGTTGGACTCCGGGTGAGTGTAAATAGCTGCTCCTTGTTGGACTCCAGGTGAGTGTAAATAGCTGCTCCTTGTTAGACTCCAGGTGAGTGTAAATGGCTGCTCCTTGTTGGACTCCGGGTGAGTGTAAATAGCTGCTCCTTGTTGGACTCCAGGTGAGTGTAAATAGCTGCTCCTTGTTAGACTCCAGGTGAGTGTAAATGGCTGCTCCTTGTTGGACTCCAGGTGAGTGTAAATAGCTGCTCCTTGTTGGACTCCAGGTGAGTGTAAATAGCTGCTCCTTGTTGGACTCCAGGTGAGTGTAAATGGCTGCTCCTTGTTGGACTCCAGGTGAGTGTAAATAGCTGCTCCTTGTTGGACTCCAGGTGAGTGTAAATAGCTGCTCCTTGTTGGACTCCAGGTGAGTGTAAATAGCTGCTCCTTGTTGGACTCCAGGTGAGTGTAAATAGCTGCTCCTTGTTGGACTCCAGGTGAGTGTAAATAGCTGCTCCTTGTTAGACTCCAGGTGAGTGTAAATGGCTGCTCCTTGTGGGACTCCGGGTGAGTGTAAATAGCTGCTCCTTGTTGGACTCCAGGTGAGTGTAAATAGCTGCTCCTTGTTAGACTCCAGGTGAGTGTAAATGGCTGCTCCTTGTTAGACTCCAGGTGAGTGTAAATAGCTGCTCCTTGTTAGACTCCAGGTGAGTGTAAATAGCTGCTCCTTGTTAGACTCCAGGTGAGTGTAAATGGCTGCTCATTGTTGGACTCCGGGTGAGTGTAAATAGCTGCTCCTTGTTGGACTCCAGGTGAGTGTAAATAGCTGCTCCTTGTTAGACTCCAGGTGAGTGTAAATGGCTGCTCCTTGTTGGACTCCGGGTGAGTGTAAATAGCTGCTCCTTGTTGGACTCCAGGTGAGTGTAAATAGCTGCTCCTTGTTAGACTCCAGGTGAGTGTAAATGGCTGCTCCTTGTTGGACTCCAGGTGAGTGTAAATAGCTGCTCCTTGTTGGACTCCAGGTGAGTGTAAATAGCTGCTCCTTGTTGGACTCCAGGTGAGTGTAAATGGCTGCTCCTTGTTGGACTCCAGGTGAGTGTAAATAGCTGCTCCTTGTTGGACTCCAGGTGAGTGTAAATAGCTGCTCCTTGTTGGACTCCAGGTGAGTGTAAATGACTGCTCCTTGTTGGACTCCAGGTGAGTGTAAATGACTGCTCCTTGTTGGACTCCAGGTGAGTGTAAATGACTGCTCCTTGTTGGACTCCAGGTGAGTGTAAATGGCTGCTCCTTGTTGGACTCCAGGTGAGTGTAAATGACTGCTCCTTGTTGGACTCCAGGTGAGTGTAAATGACTGCTCCTTGTTGGACTCCAGGTGAGTGTAAATGACTGCTCCTTGTTGGACTCCAGGTGAGTGTAAATGACTGCTCCTTGTTGGACTCCAGGTGAGTGTAAATGGCTGCTCCTTGTTGGACTCCAGGTGAGTGTAAATGACTGCTCCTTGTTGGACTCCAGGTGAGTGTAAATAGCTGCTCCTTGTTGGACTCCAGGTGAGTGTAAATGGCTGCTCCTTGTTGGACTCCAGGTGAGTGTAAATGACTGCTCCTTGTTGGACTCCAGGTGAGTGTAAATGACTGCTCCTTGTTGGACTCCAGGTGAGTGTAAATGGCTGCTCCTTGTTGGACTCCAGGTGAGTGTAAATGGCTGCTCCTTGTTGGACTCCAGGTGAGTGTAAATGGCTGCTCCTTGTTGGACTCCAGGTGAGTGTAAATAGCTGCTCCTTGTTGGACTCCAGGTGAGTGTAAATAGCTGCTCCTTGTTGGACTCCAGGTGAGTGTAAATAGCTGCTCCTTGTTGGACTCCAGGTGAGTGTAAATAGCTGCTCCTTGTTGGACTCCAGGTGAGTGTAAATAGCTGCTCCTTGTTGGACTCCAGGTGAGTGTAAATGGCTGCTCCTTGTTGGACTCCAGGTGAGTGTAAATGACTGCTCCTTGTTGGACTCCAGGTGAGTGTAAATGACTGCTCCTTGTTGGACTCCAGGTGAGTGTAAATGGCTGCTCCTTGTTGGACTCCAGGTGAGTGTAAATGGCTGCTCCTTGTTGGACTCCAGGTGAGTGTAAATAGCTGCTCCTTGTTGGACTCCAGGTGAGTGTAAATAGCTGCTCCTTGTTGGACTCCAGGTGAGTGTAAATGGCTGCTCCTTGTTGGACTCCAGGTGAGTGTAAATAGCTGCTCCTTGTTGGACTCCAGGTGAGTGTAAATGGCTGCTCCTTGTTGGACTCCAGGTGAGTGTAAATGGCTGCTCCTTGTTGGACTCCAGGTGAGTGTAAATGGCTGCTCCTTGTTGGACTCCAGGTGAGTGTAAATGGCTGCTCCTTGTTGGACTCCAGGTGAGTGTAAATGGCTGCTCCTTGTTGGACTCCAGGTGAGTGTAAATGGCTGCTCCTTGTTGGACTCCAGGTGAGTGTAAATGGCTGCTCCTTGTTGGACTCCAGGTGAGTGTAAATAGCTGCTCCTTGTTGGACTCCAGGTGAGTGTAAATGGCTGCTCCTTGTTGGACTCCAGGTGAGTGTAAATAGCTGCTCCTTGTTGGACTCCAGGTGAGTGTAAATGGCTGCTCCTTGTTAGACTCCAGGTGAGTGTAAATAGCTGCTCATTGTTGGACTCCAGGTGAGTGTAAATAGCTGCTCCTTGTTGGACTCCAGGTGAGTGTAAATAGCTGCTCCTTGTTAGACTCCAGGTGAGTGTAAATGACTGCTCCTTGTTGGACTCCAGGTGAGTGTAAATGGCTGCTCCTTGTTGGACTCCAGGTGAGTGTAAATAGCTGCTCCTTGTTGGACTCCAGGTGAGTGTAAATAGCTGCTCCTTGTTGGACTCCAGGTGAGTGTAAATAGCTGCTCCTTGTTGGACTCCAGGTGAGTGTAAATAGCTGCTCCTTGTTGGACTCCAGGTGAGTGTAAATGGCTGCTCCTTGTTGGACTCCAGGTGAGTGTAAATAGCTGCTCCTTGTTGGACTCCAGGTGAGTGTAAATAGCTGCTCCTTGTTAGACTCCAGGTGAGTGTAAATGACTGCTCCTTGTTGGACTCCAGGTGAGTGTAAATGGCTGCTCCTTGTTGGACTCCAGGTGAGTGTAAATAGCTGCTCCTTGTTGGACTCCAGGTGAGTGTAAATAGCTGCTCCTTGTTGGACTCCAGGTGAGTGTAAATAGCTGCTCCTTGTTGGACTCCAGGTGAGTGTAAATGGCTGCTCCTTGTTGGACTCCAGGTGAGTGTAAATAGCTGCTCCTTGTTGGACTCCAGGTGAGTGTAAATAGCTGCTCCTTGTTAGACTCCAGGTGAGTGTAAATGACTGCTCCTTGTTGGACTCCAGGTGAGTGTAAATGGCTGCTCCTTGTTGGACTCCAGGTGAGTGTAAATAGCTGCTCCTTGTTGGACTCCAGGTGAGTGTAAATAGCTGCTCCTTGTTGGACTCCAGGTGAGTGTAAATAGCTGCTCCTTGTTGGACTCCAGGTGAGTGTAAATAGCTGCTCCTTGTTAGACTCCAGGTGAGTGTAAATAGCTGCTCCTTGTTAGACTCCAGGTGAGTGTAAATAGCTGCTCCTTGTTGGACTCCGGGTGAGTGTAAATAGCTGCTCCTTGTTGGACTCCAGGTGAGTGTAAATAGCTGCTCCTTGTTAGACTCCAGGTGAGTGTAAATGGCTGCTCCTTGTTGGACTCCAGGTGAGTGTAAATAGCTGCTCCTTGTTGGACTCCAGGTGAGTGTAAATAGCTGCTCCTTGTTGGACTCCAGGTGAGTGTAAATAGCTGCTCCTTGTTGGACTCCAGGTGAGTGTAAATAGCTGCTCCTTGTTGGACTCCAGGTGAGTGTAAATAGCTGCTCCTTGTTGGACTCCAGGTGAGTGTAAATAGCTGCTCCTTGTTAGACTCCAGGTGAGTGTAAATGGCTGCTCCTTGTTGGACTCCGGGTGAGTGTAAATAGCTGCTCCTTGTTGGACTCCAGGTGAGTGTAAATAGCTGCTCCTTGTTAGACTCCAGGTGAGTGTAAATGGCTGCTCCTTGTTGGACTCCGGGTGAGTGTAAATAGCTGCTCCTTGTTGGACTCCAGGTGAGTGTAAATAGCTGCTCCTTGTTAGACTCCAGGTGAGTGTAAATGGCTGCTCCTTGTTGGACTCCGGGTGAGTGTAAATAGCTGCTCCTTGTTGGACTCCAGGTGAGTGTAAATAGCTGCTCCTTGTTAGACTCCAGGTGAGTGTAAATGGCTGCTCCTTGTTGGACTCCAGGTGAGTGTAAATAGCTGCTCCTTGTTGGACTCCAGGTGAGTGTAAATAGCTGCTCCTTGTTGGACTCCAGGTGAGTGTAAATGGCTGCTCCTTGTTGGACTCCAGGTGAGTGTAAATAGCTGCTCCTTGTTGGACTCCAGGTGAGTGTAAATAGCTGCTCCTTGTTGGACTCCAGGTGAGTGTAAATGACTGCTCCTTGTTGGACTCCAGGTGAGTGTAAATGACTGCTCCTTGTTGGACTCCAGGTGAGTGTAAATGACTGCTCCTTGTTGGACTCCAGGTGAGTGTAAATGGCTGCTCCTTGTTGGACTCCAGGTGAGTGTAAATGACTGCTCCTTGTTGGACTCCAGGTGAGTGTAAATGACTGCTCCTTGTTGGACACCAGGTGAGTGTAAATAGCTGCTCCTTGTTAGACTCCAGGTGAGTGTAAATAGATGCTCCTTGTTGGACTCCAGGTGAGTGTAAATAGCTGGTCCTTGCTGGACTCCAGGTGAGTGTAAATAGCTGCTCCTTGTTAGACTCCAGGTGAGTGTAAATAGCTGCTCCTTGTTAGACTCCAGGTGAGTGTAAATGGCTGCTCCTTGTTGGACTCCGGGTGAGTGTAAATAGCTGCTCCTTGTTGGACTCCAGGTGAGTGTAAATAGCTGCTCCTTGTTAGACTCCAGGTGAGTGTAAATGGCTGCTCCTTGTTGGACTCCGGGTGAGTGTAAATAGCTGCTCCTTGTTGGACTCCAGGTGAGTGTAAATAGCTGCTCCTTGTTAGACTCCAGGTGAGTGTAAATGGCTGCTCCTTGTTGGACTCCAGGTGAGTGTAAATAGCTGCTCCTTGTTGGACTCCAGGTGAGTGTAAATAGCTGCTCCTTGTTGGACTCCAGGTGAGTGTAAATGGCAACACACAGATCCAGAGAGAGAGAGACAACAAACCGATCCAGAGAGAGAGAGGGACAACAAACCGATCCAGTTAGAGAGAGAGACAACAAACAGATACAGAGAGGGAGAGAGAGAGAGAGAAGCCAGGTGGACTGCCAGGAGAACAGCCTGGTGGACTACCAGCAGAACAGCCAGGTGGACTGCCAGGTAGGCTACAAGGAGAACAGCCAGGTAGACTGTCAGGTGGACTGCCAGGAGCACAGCCAGATTGGCTGCCAGATAATTTGCCAGGAGAACAGCAAGGTGGACTGCCAGGTGAAATGTCAAGAGAACAGCCAGGTGTCCTGCCAGGTGGACTGCCAGGTGGGTTATCATGAGAACAGCCAGGTGGACTGCCGTGAAAACAGCCAGGTGGACTGCCAGGAGAACAGACAGGTGTCCTGCCAGGTGTCCTGCCATGAGAACAGCGAGGTGTCCTGCCAGGACCACTGCCAGGTGTATTGCCAGGTGACCTGCCAGTTATACTGCCAGGTAGACTGCCAGGTGGACTGCCTGGTGGACTGCCAGGTGGACTGCCATGAGAACAGCCAGGTGGACTGCCAGGTAGGCTGCCATGAGAACAGCCAGGAGAACTGCCAGGTGGACTGCCTGGTGGAGTGCCTGGAGGACTGCCAGGTGGACTGCCAGGTGGAAAGTCCATGAGAACAGCCAGGAGAACAGCCTGGTGCACTGCCAGGAGAACAGCCTGGTGGACTGCCAGGAGAACAGCCAGGTGTCCTGCCAGGTTAGACTGCCCTGTGGCCTGCCAGGTGAACTGCCTGGTGGCCTGCCAGGTGGACTGCCATGAAAACAGCCAGGTGGAATGCCAGGATAACAGCCAGGTGCCTGCCAGGTGTCCTGCCATGAGAACAGCCAGGTGTCCTGCCAGGACCACTGCCAGGTGTATTGCCATGTGTACTGCCATGTGTACTGCCAGGTATACTGCCAGGTGGACTGCCTGGTGGACTGCCTGGAGGACTGCCAGGTAATCTGCCAGGGGCCTACCAGGGTAATAGCCTGGTGGACTGCCAGGTACACTGCCAGGAGAACAGCCAGGTAGACTGCCAGGTAGGCTGCCAGGAAAACAGCCAGGTGGACTGCCAGGAAAACAGCCAGGAGAACAGCCAGGTGGACTGCCTGGTGGACTGCCATGAGAACAGCCAGTTGGACTGCCAGGTACACTACCAGGAGAAGAGCCAGGTGGACTGCCAGGAGAACAGCCCGGTGGACTGCCAGGAGAACAGCCAGGTGTACTGCAAGGGGTCTACCAGGAGAAACAGCCAGGTAGACTGCCAGGAGACCAGCCAGGTGGATTGCCAGGAGACCTGCCAGGTGGACTGCCAGATGGACTGCCATGAAACAGCCGGGGGGACTGCCAGATGGACTGCCATGAAACAGCCGGGGGACTGCCAGGAAAACAGCCAGGAGAACAGCCAGGTGGACTTCCAGGAAAACAGCCAGGAGAACAGCCCGGTGCACTGCCAGGAACTCAGCCAGGTGATCTTCCAGGAGACCAGCCAGGTGGACTGCCAGGAGTACAGCCAGGTGTCCTGCCAGGTGAGACTGCCCTGTGGCCTGCCAGGTGGACTGCCTGGTGGCCTACCAGATGGACTGCCATGAGAACAGCCAGGTGGACTGCCAGGAGAACAGCCAGGTGTTCTGCCAGGTGTCCTGCCATGAGAACAGCCAGGTGTCCTGCCAAGACCACTGCCAGGTGTATTGCCAGGTGTACTGACAGTTGTACTGCCAGGTGGACTGCCAGGTGGACTGCCATGACAACAGCCAGGTGGACTGCCAGGTGGACTGCCATGACAACAGCCAGGTAGACTGCCAGATGGACTGCCATGAGAACAGCCAGGTGGACTGCCAGGAGAACAGCCAGGTGTTCTGCCAGGTGTCCTGCCATGAGAACAGCCAGGTGTCCTGCCAAGACCACTGCCAGGTGTATTGCCAGGTGTACTGACAGTTGTACTGCCAGGTGGACTGCCAGGTGGACTGCCATGACAACAGCCAGGTGGACTGCCAGGTACACTGCCATGACAACAGCCAGGTAGACTGCCAGATGGACTGCCATGAGAACAGCCAGGTGGACTGCCAGGAGAACAGCCAGGTGTTCTGCCAGGTGTCCTGCCATGAGAACAGCCAGGTGTCCTGCCAAGACCACTGCCAGGTGTATTGCCAGGTGTACTGACAGTTGTACTGCCAGGTGGACTGCCAGGTGGACTGCCATGACAACAGCCAGGTGGACTGCCAGGTGGACTGCCATGACAACAGCCAGGTAGACTGCCAGGTGAACTGCCATGAGAACCGAGGGGGGATGAGAAAAGAGAGGAGGGGGATGAGAAAAGAGAGGAGGGGTGGAGAAAAGAGAGGGGGAGAAAAGAGAGGGGGAAAGAGAGGAGGGGGAGGAGAAAAGAGAGGAGGAGGGAGGAGAGAGAGAAGAGGAGGGAGGAGAGAGAGAATAGGATGGAGGATAGAGAGAAGAGGAGGGAGGAGAAACGATAGGGGGAAGAGAGGAGGGGGAGGAGAAAAGAGAGGAGGAGGGAGGAGAAAAGAGAGGATGGGGAGGAGAAAAGAGAGGAGGGGGAGGAGAAAAGAGAGGAGGAGGGAGGAGAAAAGAGAGGAGGAGGGAGGAGAAAAGAGAGGAGGAGGGAGGAGAAAAGAGAGGAGGGGGAGGAGAAAAGAGAGGAGGAGGGAGGAGAAAAGAGAGGAGGGGGAGGAGAAAAGAGAGGAGGAGGGAGGAGAAAAGAGAGGAGGGGGAGGAGAAAAGAGAGGAGGAGGGAGGAGAAAAGAGAGGAGGGGGAGGAGAAAAGAGAGGAGGGGGAGGAGAAAAGAGAGGAGGAGGGAGGTGAAAAGAGAGGAGGGGGAGGAGAAAAGAGAGGAGGGGGAGGAGAAAAGAGAGGAGGAGGGAGGAGAAAAGAGAGGGGGGGAGGAGAAAAGAGAGGAGGGGGAGGAGAAAAGAGAGGAGGAGGGAGGAGAAAAGAGAGGAGGAGGGAGGAGAAAAGAGAGGAGGGGGAGGAGAAAAGAGAGGAGGGGGAGGAGAAAAGAGAGGAGGGGGAGGAGAAAAGAGAGGAGGAGGGAGGAGAAAAGAGAGGAGGGGGAGGAGAAAAAAGAGGAGGAGGGAGGAGAAAAGAGAGGAGGAGGGAGGAGAAAAGAGAGGAGGGGGAGGAGAAAAGAGGAGGAGGGGGAGGAGAAAAGAGAGGAGGAGGGAGGAGAAAAGAGAGGAGGGGGAGGAGAAAAGAGAGGAGGGGGAGGAGAAAAGAGAGGAGGGGGAGGAGAAAAGAGAGGAGGAGGGAGGAGAAAAGAGAGGAGGGGGAGGAGAAAAGAGAGGAGGAGGGAGGAGAAAAGAGAGGAGGAGGGAGGAGAAAAGAGAGGAGGAGGGAGGAGAAAAGAGAGGAGGGGGGAGGAGAAAAGAGAGGAGGGGGGAGGAGAAAAGAGAGGAGGGGGGAGGAGAGAAAGAGTGAGGGAAAGACAGAGGGAGAATGAGTTATTTTGTTCTCTCTCTTCACTGTAACGCTGAGTTGATCAAAAAGCTGAACACAGATCTCCCTCCGTCTGACCCTCCCTCCCTCCTTTCTGCCCTCCCTCCTTTTCTGTCTCTCTTTATTCAATTCCAAGGGTTTTATTGGTGAGGGAGACATATGTTTACATTGCCTTACATATGAACAGTAAACATTACACTTACAAAAGGTCCAAAGGAATAGAAATTTCAAATGTCAAATTATGTCTATATAGAGTATTGTACTGATGTGCAAATAGTTACAAAAGGCTAAATAAGTCTCTCTCTGAGATCTGGCCCAATATGGTCTGTGTGTTTACAGGAAATCCCTCCAGGGACACAAAGGAAGGCAGACACCCAGGAACAGGCTCATTTCACAGGCTCACTTTTTGGTGTCATTCTCTCTCTTTGTCTCTCTCCCTCTGTCTACACTTTTCTCTGCCTTTCTGTACAGTGTCTTTTAAACTCTCTCTGTATATTCTTCCATCTCTCTATCTATACTGTTCTTGGTGTAGTCTATCAGTCGGATGGTTCAGAGAGCAGAGGGCAAGGCATTATGGGAATAACACTATAGTCGTCTGTCGTTGTGTCTGTGTGAACTTAGTCACTCTATATGTGTTCCTTTCTCTCCCCCTCCCTCTCCTCCCTCCTCCCTCTCCTCCCTCCTCCCTCTCCTCCCTCCTCCCTCTCCCTCTCCTCCCTCCTCCCTCCTCCCTCTCCTCCCTCCTCCCCCTCCCTCTCCTCCCTCTCCCTCTCCTCCCTCCTCCCTCCTCCCTCTCCTCCCTCCTCCCCCTCTCCCTCCCTCCCTCCCTCTCCCTCTCCTCCCTCTTCCCTCTCCCTCTCCTCCCTCCTCCCTCTCCCTCTCCTCCCTCCTCCCTCTCCCTCTCCCTCTCCTCTCCCCTCCCCTCCCCTCCCCTCCCTCTCCCTCTCTCTCCCTCCCTCCCTCCTCCCTCTCCCTCTCCTCCCTCCTCCCTCTCCCTCTCCTCTCCCCTCCCTCTCCTCCCTCCTCCCTCTCCCTCTCCTCCCTCTCCCTCTCCTCCCTCTCCCTCTCCTCCCTCTCCCTCTCCTCCCTCTCCCTCTCCTCCCTCCTCATCCCCCTCCTCTTCTCCGTACACCTCCTCCTCCTCTCCCCTCCCTCTCCTCCCTCCTCCCTCTCCCTCTCCTCCCTCTCCCTCTCCTCCCTCCTCATCCCCCCTACTCTTCTCCGTACACCTCCTTCTCCTCTCCCCCTTACCTCCCTCTCCTCCTCTCCTCCTCCTCCTCATCCCCCTCCTCTTCTCCGTACACCTCCTCCCTCCTCTCCCCCTTACCTCCCTCTCCTCCCTCCTCCCCTCCCCCTCCCTCTCCTCCCTCCCTCCCTCCTCTCCCCTCCCTCTCCTCCCTCTCCCTCTCTCCTCCCTCCCTCCCTCCCTCTCCTCCCTCCTCCCCCCTCCCTCTCCCTCTCCTCCCTCTCCCTCTCCTCCCTCCCCTCCTCCTCTCCTCCCCCCTCCTCTTCTCCCTCTCCTCTCTCCCCTCCCTCTCCTCCCTCCTCCCTCTCCTCCCTCCTCATTCCCCTCCCTCTTCTCATTACACCTCCTCCTCCTCTCCCCCCCCCTTACCTCCCTCTCCCTCTCCTCCTTCCTCATCCCCCTCCTCTTCTCCGTACACCTCCTCCTCCTCTCCCCTCCCTCTCCTCCCTCCTCCCTCTCCCTCTCCTCCCTCTCCCTCTCCTCCCTCCTCATCCCCCTCCTCTTCTCCGTACACCTCCTCCTCCTCTCCCCCACTTACCTCCCTCTCCCTCTCCTCCTTCCTCATGCCCCTCCTCTCCGTACACCTCCTCCTCCTCTCCCCCTCCCTCTCCTCCCTCTCCCTCTCCTCCTTCCTCATCCCCCTCCTCTTCTCCGTACACCTCCTCCTCCTCTCCCCTCCCTCTCCTCCCTCCTCCCTCTCCCTCTCCTCCCTCTCCTCCCTCCTCATTCCCCTCCTCTTCTCCGTACACCTCCTCCTCCTCTCCCCCTTACCTCCCTCTCCCTCTCCCTCTCCTCCTTCCTCATCCCCCTCCTCTTCTCCGTACACCTCCTCCTCCTCTCCCCTCCCTCTCCTCCCTCCTCCCTCTCCCTCTCCTCCCTCTCCCTCTCCTCCCTCCTCATCCCCCTCCTCTTCTCCGTACACCTCCTCCTCCTCCTCTCCCCCCTTACCTCCCTCTCCCTCTCCTCCTTCCTCATCCCCCTCCTCTTCTCCGTACACCTCCTCCTCTCCCCTCCCTCTCCTCCCTCTCCCTCTCCTCCCTCCTCATCCCCCTCCTCTTCTCCGTACACCTCCTCCTCCTCTCCCCTCCCTCTCCTCCCTCCTCCCTCTCCCTCTCCTCCCTCTCCCTCCTCCTCCCTCCTCATCCCCCTCCTCTTCCCCGTACACCTCCTCCTCCTCTCCCCCTCCCTCTCCTCCCTCTCCCTCTTCCCCCTCCTCATCCCCCTCCTCTTCTCCGTACACCTCCTCCTCCTCTCCCCCTCCCTCTCCTCCCTCTCCCTCTCCTCCCTCCTCATCGCGTAGTACACAGTGTCTGGTCCTGTGGCGTGGTACACAGTGTCTGGTCCTGTGGCGTAGTACACAGTGTCTGGTCCTGTGGCGTAGTACACAGTGTCTGACCCTGTGGCGTAGTACACAGTGTCTGGTCCTGTGGCGTGGTACACAGTGTCTGGTCCTGTGGCGTGGTACACAGTGTCTGGTCCTGTGGCGTGGTACACAGTGTCTGGTCCTGTGGCGTGGTACACAGTGTCTGGTCCTGTGGCGTGGTACACAGTGTCTGGTCCTGTGGCGTGGTACACAGTGTCTGGCCCTGTGGCGTAGTACACAGTGTCTGGTCCTGTGGCGTGGTACACAGTGTCTGGCCCTGTGGCGTGGTACACAGTGTCTGGTCCTGTGGCGTGATACACAGTGTCTGGTCCTGTGGCGTGGTACACAGTGTCTGGTCCTGTGGCGTGGTACACAGTTTATTTTTTTTCCCTTCTGTAATTTAACTATTTGCACATCGTTACAACACTGTAGGTAGACATAGTGACATTTGAAATGTTTCTATTCCTTTGAAACTTCTGTTCATGTTACCTGTTCATTTTATATTGTTTATTGTCTTATGTTTCCCCTGTCAAGGAATCTCTTTGAATTGAGTTGAGAGAGAGTGAGATAGAGAGTGAGAGAGAGAGTGAGATAGAGAGTGAGAGAGAGAGTGAGATAGAGAGTGAGAGAGAGAGACCTTTGGATACCATTCCAGGTTTTATCACTCCTTGGTTCAGTTATCCTTTACTATACTGTTTCTGATTGATGTCTCCTGACATTGCTGATCATGAGGAGGAGAAAGATGTCAACTATGGTTTTCTTAGACTTGTGTGAGTGTGTGTTTCCATCCGTGAGTTTCTATGTCCTTGTGTCTGTTCGTCCGTGTTGTTTGTTTGTGTGTCCTAAGAATTGTCAGCCAGAGGGGAACTGGGGCCTGTCAGCCACTAGTCTCCTTATGAAACCTATCTAATGACACAGAGGGAATGTAAAGTCCTCCCTGATGTCAGCCACAACAGACCTGCCAATCCTTTAGTCAAGTACACTGCTCAAAAAAAATAAAGGGAACATTAAAATAACAAATCCTAGATCTGAATGAATGAAATATTCTTATTAACTTCTTCGATATAGGGGGCGCTCTTTTAATTTTTGGATAAAAAAACGTTCCCGTTTTAAACAAGATATTTTGTCACGAAAAGATGCTCGACTATGCATATAATTGACAGCTTTGGAAAGAAAACACTGACATTTCCAAAACTGCAAAGATAATATCTGTGAGTGCCACAAAACTGATGCTACAGGCGAAACCAAGATGAAATTTCATACAGGAAATGCCCCAGATTCTGAAGGCGCTGTGTTCCAATGTCTCCTTATATGGCTGTGAATGTGCCAGGAATGAGCTTACACTTTCTGTCGTTTCCCCAAGGTGTCTGCAGCATTGTGACGTATTTGTAGGCATATCATTGGAAGATTTACCATTTTACACTACATCTACCAGGTGCTCGCTTGGTGTCCTCCGTTGCAATTATAGCGTAATCTCCAGCTGCGTGTATTTTTCCATTTGCTTCCGAGGAGAAACCAAACTTCCACGAATTATTTATCATCAAATAGATATCTGAAAAACACCTTGAGGATTGATTCTAAACAACGTTTGCAATGTTTCTGTCGATATTATGGAGTTAATTTGGAAAACAGTTTGGCGTTGTAATGACTGAATTTTCTGTTTTTTTTCTTAGCCAAACGTGATGAACAAAACGGAGCGATTTCTCCTACACAAATAATATTTTTGGAACTGAGAGTCTCCTCATTGAAAACATCCGAAGTTCTTCAGAGGTAAATTATTTTATTTTTATGCTTTTCTTGTTTTTGTGAAAATGTTGCTGCTGACTGCTAGGCTTAATGCTATGCTAGCTATCAATACTCTTACACACATGCTTGTGTAGCTATGGTTGAAAAGCATATTTTGAAAATCTGAGATGACAATGTTGTTAACAAAAGGTTAAGCTTGTGAGTGAATATATTTCTTTCATTTCATTTGCGATTTTCATGAATATTTAACGTTGCGTTATAGTAATGAGCTTGAGGCTATGATTACGCTCCCGGATACGGGATTGCTCGATGCAAGAAGTTAAATACTTTTTTCTTTACATAGTTGAATGTGCTGACAACAAAATCACACAAAAATTATCGCAAAAATTATCAATGGAAATCACATGTATCAACCCATGGAGGTCTGGATTTGGTGTCAGACTATGAAATAAAGTGGAAAACCACACTACAGGCTGATCCAACTTTGATGTAATGTCAAAATGAGGCTCAGTATTGTGTGTGGCCTCCACATGCCTGTATGACCTCCCTACAACGCCTGGGCATGCTCCTGATGAGGTGGTGGATGGTCACCTGAGGGTTCTTCTCCCAGACATGGACTAAAGCATCCGCCAACTCCTGGACAGTCTGTGGTGCAATGTGGCGTTGGAGGATGCTGGAGGATGCTGCAGGCAGCAGAATGTTCTCCACGGCGTCTCCAGATTCTGTCACGTCTGTCATGAACTCAGTGTAAATCTGCTTACATCTGTGAAGAGCACAGGGCGCCAGTGGGGAATTTGCTAGTCTTGGTGTTCTCTGGCAAATGCCAAACGTCCTGCACGGTGTTGGGCTGTAAGCACAACCCCTACCTGTGGACGTCGGGCCCTCATACCACCCTCATGGAGTCTGTTTCTGACCGTTTGAGCAGACACGTGCACATTTGTGGCCTGCTGGAGGTCATTTTGCAGGGCTCTGGCAGTGCTCCGCCTGCTCCTCCTTGCACAAAGGCAGAGGTAGCGGTCCTGCTGCTGGGTTGTTGCCCTCCTACGGTCTCCTCCACGTCTCCTGATGTACTGGCCTGTCTCCTCGTAGCGCCTCCATGCTCTGGACACTACGCTGACAGACACAGCAAACCTTCTTGCCACAGCTCGCATTGATGTGCCATCCTGGATGAGCTGCACTACCATAGCCACTTGTGTGGGTTGTAGACTCAGTCTCATGCTACCACTGGAGTTAAAGCACTGCCAGCATTCAACCAAGAAGTATAGGAACTGAGAAATGGTCTGTGGTTACCACCTGCAGAACCACTCCTTTATTGGGGGTGTCTTGCTAATTGCCTATAATTTCCACCTGTTGTCTATTCCATTTGCACAACAGCATGTGAAATGTATTGTCAATCAGTGTTGCTTTCTAAGTGGACAGTTTGATTTCACAGAAGTGTGATTGACTTGGAGTTACATTGTGTTGTTTCAGTGTTCCCTTAATTTTTTTGAGCAGTGTATATAGGGCAGGTGTGTGTAATAATCAGCTGTCTGGTGACCTAGAGGCCTGAGAGGGAGTATACGTGACACTGATACTGCTACTATACAATGAACCATTTGGCTGTACCTTCTGTAGAGACCCGTCCACTTTGCAAGATGTGGCTGGGGGTTATAGCATTTCTTTCACATGACCCATCAATTTAGACAAGTGTGTCTGGGTAAGCTTCATCTAATATTTATGAAATATCTAAAATTCTGTTTACCTGAAATTTTTCCTTATTGTAGGCTACTACTTTTACGGCTTAGTCTTAATCTTTACTACAGTACTCACTGTTAAGAGGGTGTGAACAATGCTGAATGGGTGTAGACAAAGGAGAGCTCTCCAGTAGGTACCAGGACATCTAAAGGCCATTTTCTCAAAAGTGAGATTACAAGTTGATCAAATTTCAAAGCAGAATTACTTTCCCATTGTTACTCAAAAAATGCGAAAAATGCACAGTTTTGTAACTCTGAGTCTCTACCATTATCTTATGTAGAAAAAAAATACGAAAAAAATTCTGCACATAAGACCGATTTGAGCCAGTCGTTCACATATGGAGGCATTTAGGACTCCGACCAGGAGAAACTGGAACACCGTGGAGGCATTTAGGACGCAGAGCAGGAGAAACTGGAACACCGTGGAGGCATTTAGGACGCCGAGCAGGAGAAACTGGAACACCGTGGAGGCATTTAGGACGCCGACCAGGAGAAACTGGAACACCGTGGAGGCATTTAGGACGCCGACCAGGAGAAACTGGAACACCGTGGAGGCATTTAGGACGCCGACCAGGAGAAACTGGAACACCGTGGATGCATTTAGGACGCCGACCAGGAGAAACTGGAACACCGTGGAGGCATTTAGGACGCCGACCAGGAGAAACTGGAACACCGTGGAGGCATTTAGGACGCCGACCAGGAGAAACTGGAACACCGTGGAGGCATTTAGGACGCCGACCAGGAGAAACTGGAACACCGTGGAGGCATTTAGGACGCCGACCAGGAGAAACTGGAACACCGTGGAGGCATTTAGGACGCCGACCAGGAGAAACTGGAACACCGTGGAGGCATTTAGGACGCCGACCAGGAGAAACTGGAACACCGTGGAGGCATTTAGGACGCCGACCAGGAGAAACTGGAACACCGTGGAGGCATTTAGGACGCCGACCAGGAGAAACTGGAACACCGTGGAGGCATTTAGGACGCAGACCAGGAGAAACTGTAACACCGTGGAGGCATTTAGGACGCCGACCAGGAGAAACTGGAACACCGTGGAGGCATTTAGGACGCCGACCAGGAGAAACTGGAACACCGTGGAGGCATTTAGGACGCCGACCAGGAGCAACTGGAACACAATATGTTTCTTAGAGAGTTTTGATAAAAGTTTGTGTTTTACCTCTGTACACACACTCCACATACCCTGGAGATGGGGAGTGTACTTCTATTCAGGCCATGATGTGCGTAAGGCCGAAAGAGAGGAGAGGAAGGGGGAGGAGAGAAGAGAAGACAAGACTGATAGATGTTGAAGCAGAAGAGTAAAAGCCTTTTGCTGTGTGTGATCTACAGAGTAATAACACAGCATTCATTCATCTGCAGCTACATCTCAAGGGCATTAGCTGTGGATGCTCCTCTCCTGTCATTATACCTCTGCACACGTGGTGCAGAGGGGAGGCAGTCGAGGGAGGGGAGATAGCACAGGATAGCTGAGGGAGGGGAGGTAGCACGGGATAGCTGAGGGAGGTGAGGTAGCACAGGATAGCTGAGGGAGGTGAGGTAGCACAGGAGAGCTGAGGGAGGGGAGGCAGTCGAGGGAGGGGAGGTAGCACAGGATAGCTGAGGGAGGGGAGGTAGTTGAGGGAGGGGAGGTAGTTGAGGGAGGTGAGGTAGCATGGGATAGCTGAGGGAGGGGAGGTAGTTGAGGGAGGGGAGGTAGCACAGGATAGCTGAGGGAGGGGAGGTAGCACAGGATAGCTGAGGGAGGGGAGGTAGCACAGGATAGCTGAGGGAGGTGAGGTAGCACAGGATAGCTGAGGGAGGGGAGGCAGTCGAGGGAGGGGAGGTAGCACAGGATAGCAGAGGGAGGGGAGGTAGCACAGGATAGCTGAGGGAGGGGAGGTAGTCGAGGGAGGGGAGGTAGCACAGGATAGCTGAGGGAGGTGAGGTAGCACAGGAGAGCTGAGGGAGGGGAGGTAGCACAGGATAGCTGAGGGAGGAGAGGTAGCACAGGATAGCTGAGGGAGGGGAGGCAGTCGAGGGAGGGGAGGTAGCACAGGATAGCTGAGGGAGGGGAGGTAGTCGAGGGAGGGGAGGTAGCACAGGATAGCTGAGGGAGGTGAGGTAGCACAGGATAGCTGAGGGAGGGGAGGCAGTCGAGGGAGGGGAGGGAGCACAGGATAGCTGAGGGATGGGAGGTAGCACAGGATAGCTGAGGGAGGTGAGGTAGCACAGGATAGCTGAGGGAGGGGAGGTAGTTGAGGGAGGGGAGGTAGCACAGAATAGCTGAGGGAGGTGAGGTAGCACAGGATAGCTGAGGGAGGGGAGGTAGTCGAGGGAGGGGAGGTAGCACAGGATAGCTGAGGGAGGGGAGGTAGCACAGGATAGCTGAGGGAGGGGAGGTAGTTGAGGGAGGTGAGGTAGCACAGGATAGCTGAGGGAGGGGAGGTAGTCGAGGGAGGTGAGGTAGCACAGGATAGCTGAGGGAGGGGAGGCAGTCGAGGGAGGGGAGGTAGCACAGGATAGCTGAGGGAGGGGAGGCAGTCGAGGGAGGGGAGGTAGCACAGTATAGCTGAGGGAGGGGAGGTAGTTGAGGGAGGGGAGGTAGCACAGGATAGCTGAGGGAGGTGAGGTAGCACAGGATAGCTGAGGGAGGGGAGGTAGTTGAGGGAGGGGAGGTAGCACAGGATAGCTGAGGGAGGTGAGGTAGCACAGGATAGCTGAGGGAGGTGAGGTAGCACAGGATAGCTAGGGGAAGGGAGGTAGTTGAGGGAGGGGAGGTAGCTGGGATAGGAGTGGTAGCTTGGGAAAGCTGAGGGAGGTGAGGTAGTTGAGGGAGGGGAGGTAGCACAGGATAGCTGAGGGAGGGGAGGTAGCACAGGATAGCTGAGGGAGGTGAGGTAGCACAGGATAGCTGAGGGAGGGGAGGTAGCACAGGATAGCAGAGGGAGGGGAGGTAGCACAGGATAGCTGAGGGAGGGGAGGTAGCACAGGATAGCAGAGGGAGGGGAGGTAGCACGGGATAGCTGAGGGAGGGGAGGTAGCACAGGATAGCTGAGGGAGGGGAGGTAGTTGAGGGAGGGGAGGTAGTTGAGGGAGGTGAGGTAGCATGGGATAGCTGAGGGAGGGGAGGTAGTTGAGGGAGGGGAGGTAGCACAGGATAGCAGAGGAAGGAGAGTTGGCACGGGGTAGCTGAGGGAGGGGAGGCAGTTGAGGGAGGGAGGTAGTTGAGGGAGGGGAGGAAGCACGGGGTAGCTGATGAAGGAGTGGAGGTAGCTAAGGGAGGGGAGGTAGCTGGGAGAGGGGTAGTAGCATTGGAAAGGTGAGGGAGGTGAGGAAGCACTGGATAGCTGAGGGAGGGGAGGCAGTCGAGGGAGGGGAGGTAGCACAGGATAGCTAGGGGAGGGGAGGTAGTTGAGGGAGGGGAGGTAGCTGGGAGAGGAGTGGTAGCTTGGGAAAGCTGAGGGAGGTGAGTTAGCACGGGATAGCTGAGGGAGGGAATGTAGTCGACACAGTTCACCTCATGACTCAATGTGAACCAAGGACACAGTTCTCCACAGGACTCACTATGAACCAAGGACACAGTTCTCCACAGGACTCACTATGAACCAAGTACACAGTTCTCCACAGGACTCACGATGAACCAAGTACACAGTTCTCCACAGGACTCACTATGAACCAAGGACACAGTTCTCCACACAGTTCTCCACAGGAATCACTATGAACCAAGGACACATTTCTCATTATGAACCAAGGACACAGTTATCCACAGGACTCACTATGAACCAAGGAAACAGTTCTCCACAGGACTCACTATGAACCAAGGACACAGTTCTCACTATGAACCAAGGGCACAGTTCTCACTATGAACCAAGGACACAGTTCTCACTATGAACCAAGGTCACAGTTCTCCACAGGACTCACTATGAACCAAGGACACAGTTCTCATTATTGTACATTTACATTTAAGTCATTTAGCAGGCGCTCTTAACCAGAGTGACTTACAAATTGGAACCAAGGACACAGTTCTCACTATGAACCAAGGGCACAGTTCACACTATGAACCAAGGACACAGTTCTCACTATGAACCAAGGTCACAGTTCTCCAAGGGACGCACTATGAACCAAGGACACAGTTCTCCACAGGACTCACTATGAACCAAGGACACAGTTCTCCACAGGACTCATTATGAACCAAGGACACAGTTCTCCACAGGACTCACTATGAACCACGGACACAGTTCTCCACAGGACTCACTATGAACCAAGGACACAGTTCTCCAAGGGACTCACTATGAACCAAGGACACAGTTCTCCAAGGGACTCACTATGAACCAAGGACACAGTTCTCCACAGGACTCATTATGAACCAAGGACACAGTTCTCCAAGGGACTCACTATGAACCAAGGACACAGTTCTCCACAGGACTCACTATGAACCAAGGACACAGTTCTCCACAGGACTCACTATGAACCAAGGACACAGTTCTCCAAGGGACTCACTATGAACCAAGGACACAGTTCTCCAAGGGACTCACGATGAACCAAGTACACAGTTCTCCACAGGACTCACTATGAACCAAGGACACAGTTCTCCACACAGTTCTCCACAGGAATCACTATGAACCAAGGACACATTTCTCATTATGAACCAAGGACACAGTTATCCACAGGACTCACTATGAACCAAGGAAACAGTTCTCCACAGGACTCACTATGAACCAAGGACACAGTTCTCACTATGAACCAAGGGCACAGTTCTCACTATGAACCAAGGACACAGTTCTCACTATGAACCAAGGTCACAGTTCTCCACAGGACTCACTATGAACCAAGGACACAGTTCTCATTATTGTACATTTACATTTAAGTAATTTAGCAGGCGCTCTTAACCAGAGTGACTTACAAATTGGAACCAAGGACACAGTTCTCACTATGAACCAAGGGCACAGTTCACACTATGAACCAAGGACACAGTTCTCACTATGAACCAAGGTCACAGTTCTCCAAGGGACGCACTATGAACCAAGGACACAGTTCTCCACAGGACTCACTATGAACCAAGGACACAGTTCTCCACAGGACTCATTATGAACCAAGGACACAGTTCTCCACAGGACTCACTATGAACCACGGACACAGTTCTCCACAGGACTCACTATGAACCAAGGACACAGTTCTCCAAGGGACTCACTATGAACCAAGGACACAGTTCTCCACAGGACTCACTATGAACCAAGGACACAGTTCTCCACAGGACTCACTATGAACCAAGGACACAGTTCTCCAAGGGACTCACTATGAACCAAGGACACAGTTCTCCAAGGGACTCACTATGAACCAAGGACACAGTTCTCCACAGGACTCATTATGAACCAAGGACACAGTTCACCTCATGACTCACTATGAACCAAGGACACAGTTCTCCACAGGACTCACTATGAACCAAGGACACAGTTCACCTCATGACTCACTATGAACCAAGGACACAGTTCTCCACAGGACTCACTACGAATCAAGGACACAGATTTCCACACAGTTCTCCACAGGACTCACTATGAATCAAGAACACAGTTCTCCACAAGACGCACTATGAACCAAGGACACAGTTCTCCACAGGACTCACTATGAACCAAGGACACAGTTCTCCAAGGGACCCACTATGAACCAAGGACACAGTTCTCCACAGGACTCACTATGAACCAAGGATACAGTTCTCGACAGGACTCACTATGAATCAAGAACACAGTTCTCCAAGGGACTCACTATTAACCAAGGACACAGTTCTCCACAGGACTCACTATGAACCAAGGACACAGTTCTCCAAGGGACTCACTATGAACCAAGGACACAGTTCTCCACAGGACTCACTATGAACCAAGGACACAGTTCTCCACAGGACTCACAATGAACCAAGTACACAGTTCTCCACAGGACTCACTATGAACCAAGGACACAGTTCTCCACAGGACTCACTATGAACCAAGGACACAGTTCTCCAAGGGACTCACTATGAACCAAGGACACAGTTCTCCACAGGACTCACTATGAACCAAGGACACAGTTCTCCACAGGACTCACTATGAACCAAGGACACAGTTCTCCACAGGACTCACTATGAACCAAGGACACAGTTCTCCAAGGGACTCACTATGAACCAAGGACACAGTTCTCCAAGGGACTCACTATGAACCAAGGACACAGTTCTCCACAGGACTCATTATGAACCAAGGACACAGTTCTCCAAGGGACTCACTATGAACCAAGGACACAGTTCACCTCATGACTCACTATGAACCAAGGACACAGTTCTCCACAGGACTCACTATGAACCAAGGACACAGTTCACCTCATGACTCACTATGAACCAAGGACACAGTTCTCCACATGACTCACTATGAACCAAGGACACAGTTCACCTCATGACTCACTATGAACCAAGGACACAGTTCTCCACAGGACTCACTACGAATCAAGGACACAGATTTCCCCACAGTTCTCCACAGGACTCACTATGAATCAAGAACACAGTTCTCCACAAGACTCACTATGAACTAAGGACACAGTTCTCCACAGGACTCACTATGAACCAAGGACACAGTTCTCCAAGGGACCCACTATGAACCAAGGACACAGTTCTCCACAGGACTCACTATGAACCAAGGATACAGTTCTCGACAGGACTCACTATTAATCAAGAACACAGTTCTCCAAGGGACTCACTATTAACCAAGGACACAGTTCTCCACAGGACTCACTATGAACCAAGGACACAGTTCTCCAAGGGACTCACTATGAACCAAGGACACAGTTCTCCACAGGACTCACTATGAACCAAGGACACAGTTCTCCACAGGACTCACTATGAACTAAGGACAAAGTTCTCCAAGGGACTCACTATTAACCTAGAACATAGTTCTCCACATGACTCACTATGAACCAAGGACACAGTTCTCCAAGGGACTCACTATGAACCAAGGATACAGTTCTCCACAGGACTCTCAATGAACCAAGGACACAGTTCACCTCATGACTCACTATGAACCAAGGACACAGTTCACCTCATGACTCACTATGAACCAAGGATACAGTTCACCTCATGACTCACTATGAACCAAGGATACAGTTCACCTCATGACTCACTATGAACCAAGTACACAGTTCACCTCATGACTCACTATGAACCAAGGACACAGTTCACCTCATGACTCACTATGAACCAAGGACACAGTTCTCCACAGGACTCAATATGAACCAAGGATACAGTTCACCTCATGACTCACTATGAACCAAGGACACAGTTCACCTCATGACTCACTATGAACCAAGGACACAGTTCTCCACAGGACTCACTATGAACCAAGGACACAGTTCACCTCATGACTCACTATGAACCAAGGACACAGTTCTCCACAGGACTCACTATGAATCAAGGACACAGATTTCCACACAGTTCTCCACAGGACACAATTCCTTCCTCCACAGACACACATTAAAAGTATTCACTATACTATAATACTATACTATAACACTCCACTATACCACCGCACTATACTATGCTATAACACTGCACAATACTATAACACTACACAGGACTATAACACTGCCTATTGAATATACAGTGTCTATGGGGTCATATTGCACTTCTTAAGGCTTTCACTAGATGTCAACAGTCTTTAACATCTTGTTTGAGGATTCTACTGTGAAGGAGGAGAGAAAGAGAGCTGTTTCAACCAGAGGTCTGGCAGAAGGCCATGAGCTAAGTCAGGCGCACCCCCGTGAGAGCTAGCTGCGTTCCATTGCATTTCTAAAGACATAGGATTTCTCCGGTTGGAACATTATTGAAGATTTATGATATAAACATCCTAAATATTGATTATATACATCGTTTGACATGTTTCTATGAAATGTCAAAAAAATATTTTTTGACATTTCGCCTGAACAAGTGATCACACATTATCCATCTGGATTGCTGGGCTAAACGCGCAAACAAAAAGGAGGTATTTGGACTCACTATGAACCAAGGACACAGTTCTCCAAGGGACTCACTATGAACCAAGGACACAGTTCTCCACAGGACTCACTATGAACCAAGTACACAGTTCTCCACAGGACTCACGTTGAACCAAGTACACAGTTCTCCACAGGACTCACTATGAACCAAGGACACAGTTCTCCACACAGTTCTCCACAGGAATCACTATGAACCAAGGACACATTTCTCATTATGAACCAAGGACACAGTTATCCACAGGACTCACTATGAACCAAGGAAACAGTTCTCCACAGGACTCACTATGAACCAAGGACACAGTTCTCACTATGAACCAAGGGCACAGTTCTCACTATGAACCAAGGACACAGTTCTCACTATGAACCAAGGACACAGTTCTCCACAGGACTCACTATGAACCAAGGACACAGTTCTCATTATTGTACATTTACATTTAAGTCATTTAGCAGGCGCTCTTAACCAGAGTGACTTACAAATTGGAACCAAGGACACAGTTCTCACTATGAACCAAGGGCACAGTTCACACTATGAACCAAGGGCACAGTTCACACTATGAACCAAGGACACAGTTCTCACTATGAACCAAGGTCACAGTTCTCCAAGGGACGCACTATGAACCAAGGACACAGTTCTCCACAGGACTCACTATGAACCAAGGATACAGTTCTCGACAGGACTCACTATGAATCAAGAACACAGTTCTCCAAGGGACTCACTATTAACCAAGGACACAGTTCTCCACAGGACTCACTATGAACCAAGGACACAGTTCTCCAAGGGACTCACTATGAACCAAGGACACAGTTCTCCACAGGACTCACTATGAACCAAGGACACAGTTCTCCACAGGACTCACTATGAATTATATACATCGTTTGACATGTTTCTATGAAATGTCAAAAAAATATTTTTTGACATTTCGCCTGAACAAGTGATCACACATTATCCATCTGGATTGCTGGGCTAAACGCGCAAACAAAAAGGAGGTATTTGGACTCACTATGAACCAAGGACACAGTTCTCCAAGGGACTCACTATGAACCAAGGACACAGTTCTCCACAGGACTCACTATGAACCAAGTACACAGTTCTCCACAGGACTCACGTTGAACCAAGTACACAGTTCTCCACAGGACTCACTATGAACCAAGGACACAGTTCTCCACACAGTTCTCCACAGGAATCACTATGAACCAAGGACACATTTCTCATTATGAACCAAGGACACAGTTATCCACAGGACTCACTATGAACCAAGGAAACAGTTCTCCACAGGACTCACTATGAACCAAGGACACAGTTCTCACTATGAACCAAGGGCACAGTTCTCACTATGAACCAAGGACACAGTTCTCACTATGAACCAAGGACACAGTTCTCCACAGGACTCACTATGAACCAAGGACACAGTTCTCATTATTGTACATTTACATTTAAGTCATTTAGCAGGCGCTCTTAACCAGAGTGACTTACAAATTGGAACCAAGGACACAGTTCTCACTATGAACCAAGGGCACAGTTCACACTATGAACCAAGGACACAGTTCTCACTATGAACCAAGGTCACAGTTCTCCAAGGGACGCACTATGAACCAAGGACACAGTTCTCCACAGGACTCACTATGAACCAAGGACACAGTTCTCCACAGGACTCATTATGAACCAAGGACACAGTTCTCCACAGGACTCACTATGAACCACGGACACAGTTCTCCACAGGACTCACTATGAACCAAGGACACAGTTCTCCAAGGGACTCACTATGAACCAAGGACACAGTTCTCCACAGGACTCACTATGAACCAAGGACACAGTTCTCCACAGGACTCACTATGAACCAAGGACACAGTTCTCCAAGGGACTCACTATGAACCAAGGACACAGTTCTCCACAGGACTCATTATGAACCAAGGACACAGTTCTCCAAGGGACTCACTATGAACCAAGGACACAGTTCACCTCATGACTCACTATGAACCAAGGACACAGTTCTCCACAGGACTCACTATGAACCAAGGACACAGTTCACCTCATGACTCACTATGAACCAAGGACACAGTTCTCCACAGGACTCACTATGAACCAAGGACACAGTTCACCTCATGACTCACTATGAACCAAGGACACAGTTCTCCACAGGACTCACTACGAATCAAGGACACAGATTTCCACACAGTTCTCCACAGGACTCACTATGAATCAAGAACACAGTTCTCCACAAGACGCACTATGAACCAAGGACACAGTTCTCCACAGGACTCACTATGAACCAAGGACACAGTTCTCCAAGGGACCCACTATGAACCAAGGACACAGTTCTCCACAGGACTCACTATGAACCAAGGATACAGTTCTCGACAGGACTCACTATGAATCAAGAACACAGTTCTCCAAGGGACTCACTATTAACCAAGGACACAGTTCTCCACAGGACTCACTATGAACCAAGGACACAGATCTCCAAGGGACTCACTATGAACCAAGGACACAGTTCTCCACAGGACTCACTATGAACCAAGGACACAGTTCTCCACAGGACTCACAATGAACCAAGTACACAGTTCTCCACAGGACTCACTATGAACCAAGGACACAGTTCTCCACAGGACTCACTATGAACCAAGGACACAGTTCTCCAAGGGACTCACTATGAACCAAGGACACAGTTCTCCACAGGACTCACTATGAACCAAGGACACAGTTCTCCACAGGACTCACTATGAACCAAGGACACAGTTCTCCAAGGGACTCACTATGAACCAAGGACACAGTTCTCCAAGGGACTCACTATGAACCAAGGACACAGTTCTCCACAGGACTCATTATGAACCAAGGACACAGTTCTCCAAGGGACTCACTATGAACCAAGGACACAGTTCACCTCATGACTCACTATGAACCAAGGACACAGTTCTCCACAGGACTCACTATGAACCAAGGACACAGTTCACCTCATGACTCACTATAACACTATACTGTACCACTATACTATAACACTATACTATAACACTATAATGAGCCACTATACTATACCACTATACTATAACACTATACTTAAACACAATACTATAACACTATACTATAACACTATACTATACCACTATACTATAACACTATACTATACCACTATACTATAACACTATACTATAACACAATACTATAACACTATACTATACCACTATACTTTACCATTATACTATAACACTATACTGTACCACTATACTATAACACTATACTATAACAATATAATGTAACACTATACTATAACATTATACTGTACCACTATACTAAACCACTATACTGTACCACTATACTATAACACTATACTATAACACTATACAATAACACTATACTATAACACTATAATGTGCCACCATACTATAACACTATACTATAACACTCTACTGCAACACTGCACTATAATATAACACTATACTATAACACTACACTATAACACTATACTGTAGCACACTACTATACACCTATACTGTAACACTATACTATAACACTATACTATAACACTATACTGTACCACTATACTATAACACTACACCATAACACTATACTGTAGCACACTACTATACCACTATACTGTAACAATATATTACAACACTATACTATACCACTATACTGTACCACTATACTATAACACTATACTGTAACACTATACTATAACACTATACTATAACACTATACTGTACCACTATACTATACCACTATACTGTAACACTATACTATAACACTATACTATAACACTATACTGTACCACTATACTGTAACACTATACTATAACACTATACTATAACACTATACTGTACCACTATACTATACCACTATACTGTAACACTATACTATAACACTATACTATAACACTATACTGTACCACTATACTATAACACTATACTGTACTAGCGTTGGACTAGTAACTGGAAGGTTGCAAGTTCAAATCCCCGAGCTGACAAGGTACAAATCTGTCGTTCTGCCCCTGAACAGGCAGTTATCCCGCTGTTCCTAGTCTGTCATTGAAAATAAGAATTTATTCTTAACTGACTTGCCTAGTTATAAAATTAAGGTAAAACTATAACACTGCATTATAACTCTATTACACTATACAATACTATAACACCATAACACTATACTATACACAGTGCCTTCATTCCCTTTCCTTTGTCCTTGAGACATCACTACCTACTGTACAGCTGTCTAATTACCTGGCAGATAAAACCAGAACAAAATAGCATGAGATTTTGACTCCTTCTCTATTATAGTACTGCAATCAGTCTGTTGCAAAAACAAGGCTTTGGAATAGACATTTAAATCCACGAGTGGACAGAGGTAAGATTCAGTCATCAGTCAGCTAGCAGGATGTGTGTGCTTGTGCTCTGAGGTGGAGAGAGTCTAAGGCAGATGGGTTTGGGATAGCAGAGTTAGCAGAGCAGGAGGCAATTAGGCTGAATTTAACCCTCCACCTGGTACCTGGTTCCTCTAGTCTGACTCCATCAGCTCCGACAGCAATGTCGTTTTCTGCTCTGTACACAGTGTGTCCCAAATGGCACCCTACTCCCTATTTAGTGCACTATTTTGTCCAAAGCCGTATGGGCCCTATAGGGAATAGGGTGCATTTGGGACACAGATAGAGACACAGGAAGGGAATTGTGTTGTCTGCTCTGCCTTAGGCACCTAGCCACAAAACACCTGACTAGTCAGAATATAACAAAATAACCAAGGCAGACATTAAACCCCAACACTCCCACTAGCTGTCTCTGTCCTCTCTTCTCCATCTCAGCCTCCATCTCTCTCTTCGACTCTCTCGATCTCAGAATCACTCTCTCCCCATCTCTCTCTCCCATCTCTCCCTCCCATCTCTCTCTCCCCATCTCTCTCTCCCATCTCTCTCTCCCATCTCTCTCTCCCATCTCTCTCTCCCATCTCTCTCTCCCATCCAGGTAATAACATGGCTATATACAGGGAGGTAATAACATGGCTATATACAGGGAGTACCAGGTAATAACATGACTATATACAGGGAGGTAATAACATGGCTATATACAGGGAGTACCAGGTAATAACATGACTATATACAGGAAGGTAATAACATGACTATATACAGGGAGTACCAGGTAATAACCTGGTTATATACAGGGAGTACCAGGTAATAACCTGGTTATATACAGGGAGTACCAGGTAATAACATGGTTATATACAGGGAGAACCAGGTAATAACATGGCTATATACAGGGAGTACCAGGTAATAACATGGCTATATACAGGGAGGTAATAACATGGCTGTATACAGGGAGTACCAGGTAATAACATGGTTATATACAGGGAGTACCAGGTAATAACATGGCTATATACAGGGAGTACCAGGTAATAACATGTCTATATACAGGGAGTATCAGGTAATAACATGGTTATATACTGGAAGTACCAGGTAATAACCTGGTTATATACAGGGAGTACCAGGTAATAACATGACTATATACAGGGAGTACCAGGTAATAACCTGGTTATATACAGAGAGCAGCAGGTAATAACCTGGTTATATACAGGGAGTAACAGGTAATAACCTGGTTATATACAGGGAGTAACAGGTAATAACCTGGTTATATACAGAGAGCAGTCGATGTGCAGCGGTACGAGGTAATAACATTTTTTTTAAACCTTTATTTTACTAGATTCTTCTGGATCATCCAAATGCTCTCTAGCAAACTTCAGACGGGCCTGGACATGTACTGGCTTAAGCAGGGGGACACATCTGGCACTGCAGGATTTGAGTCCCTGGCGGCGTAGTGTGTTACTGATGGTGAATGACCTCCAGTTCTCTGCAGGTCATTCACTAGATCCCCCCGTGTGGTTCTGGGATTTTTGCTCACCGTCCTTGTGATCATTTTGACCCCACGGGGTGAGATCTTGCGTGGAGCCCCAGATCAAGGGAGATTATCAGTGGTCTTGTATGTCTTCCATTTCCTAATAATTTTTATTTATTTTTTATTTATTTTACCTTTATTTAACTAAGCAAGTCAGTTAAGAACAAATTCTTATTTTCAATGATGGCCTAGGAACAGTGGGTTAACTGCCTGTTCAGGAGCAGAACGACAGATTTGTACCTTGTCAGCTCGGGGATTCGAACGTGCAACCTTTCGGTTACTAGTCCAACGCTCTAACCACTAGGCTACCCTGCCGCCACAGCAAGTTCTCATTTACAACTGTGACCTGGCCAAGATAAAGCAAAGCAGTTTGACACAAACAACACAGATTTAGACATGGATTAAACAAACGTACCGTCAATAACACAATAGAAAATTCTATATACAGTGTGTGCAAATGAAGTAAGATTAGGAAGGTAAGGCAATAAATAGGCCATAGCGGCAACAAAATAACAATTTAGTAAATAAACACTGGAGTGATAGATGTGCAGATGATGATGTGCAAGTAGAGATACTGGGGTGCAAAAGAACAAGAGGGTAAGTAATAATATGGGGATGAGGTAGTTGGGTGGGCTATTTACAGATGGGCTGTGTACAGGTGCAATGATCTGTGAGCTGCTCTGACATCTGATGCTTAAAGTTAGTGAGGGAGATATGAGTGTCCAGCTTCAGAGATTTTTTCAATTTGTTCCAGTCATTGGCAGCAGAGAACTGGAAGGAAAGGTGGCCAAACAAGGAGTTGGCTTTGGGGGTGACCAGTGACATATACCTGCTGGAGCTTGCACTACGGCTGGGTGCTGCTATGGTGACCAGGGAGCTGAGATAAGGCGGGGCTTTACCTAGCAAAGACTTGTAGATTACTTGAGTGGGTTTGGTTACTCATATGAAGCTAGGGCCAGCCAATGAGAGCGTACAGGTCGCATTGGTGAGTAGTATATGGGGCTTTGGTGACAAAACGGATGGCACTGTGATAGACTGCATTCAATTTGCTGAGTAGAGTGTTGGAGGCTATTTTGTAAATGGCATCGCCGAAGTCGGGGATCGGCAGGATAGTCAGTTTTACGAGGGTATGTTTGGCAGCATGAGTGAAGGATGCATTGTTACGAAATAGGAAGCTGATTCTAGATTTCATTTTGGATTGGAGATGTTTAATGTGAGTCTGGAAGGAGAGTTTACAGTCTAACCAGACACCTCGGTATTTGTAGTTGTCCACATATTCTAAGTCCAAACCGTCCAGAGTAGTGATGCTAGAAGGGCGGGCAGCAATCGGTTGAAGAGTGTGCATTTAGTTTTACTTGCATTTAAGAGCAGTTGGAGGCCACGGTAGGAGTGTTATATGGCATTGAAGCTTGTCTTGAGATTTGTTAACTTCTTAAGGTATAGGGGGCAGCATTTTAACTTTTGGATAAATAGTGTGCCCAATTTCAACTTCCTGCTACTCATGCCAAGAATATAAGATATGCATATTATTAGTAGATATGGATAGAAAACTCTCTGAAGTTTCTAAAACGGTTTGAATCATGTCTGTGAGTATAACAGAACTTATGTTGCAGGCAAAACCCAGAGGACTAACCGTTCAGATTGTTTGAGGTCTCTGTCTGTTCACTGAGTTATCATTGGCAAACGATATTTCTTAGGAACTTGTTTTTAGTTCCTACCGCTTCCACTGGATGTTACCAGTCTTTGAAATTTGGTTGAGGTTATTCATTTGTGCAATGAAGAGGTAGGGCCATCCTGGAAAAGGGTAACGCTGTTGAGAGTTGGCCAAGACATGAAAAGTAGCGTTAGTTTCCTCTCGTCCTCTATTGAAAACAGATAGACCCGTCTTCAATTTGATCGATTATTAATGATTAAAAATACCTAAAGTTGTATTACAAAAGTAGTTTGAAATATTTTGGCAAAGTTTATAGGCAACTTTTGAAATATTTTGTAGTGACGTTGCGCATTTTGGAAGCTGTTTTTTTCTGGATCAAACGCGCCAAATATATTGACATTTTGGATATATATGGACGGAATAAATCAAACAAAAGGACACATTGTGATGTTTATGAGACATATTGGAGTGCCAACAAAAGAAGCTCGTCAAAGGTAAGGCATGTTTTATATTTTATTTCTGCGTTTTGTGTAGCGCCTGCAGGGTTGAAATATGCTACCCTCTTGTTTACTGTTGTGCTATCATCAGATAATAGCTTCTTATGCATTCGCCGAAAAGCCTTTTTAAAATCTGACATGATGGTTGGATTCACAATGAGAGTAGCTTTATTTGAGTATTTTACATGTGTGATTTAATGAAAGTTTGATTTTTATATCAATTTATTTGAATTTGCCCCGCTGCATTTTGCCTGGTTTTGGCCAAGTGGGGTGCAAACGTCCATATACCATAAGAAGTTAACACAGTGTCCAAAGAAGGGCCAGAAGTATACAGAATGGTGTCGTCTTTGTAGAGGTGGATCAGAGACTCACCAGCAGCATTTAACCTTGTGGTACCCCCTTAGAGACTGCCAGAGATACGGACAAAAGGCCCTCCGATTTGACACACTGACCTCTGTCTGAGAAGCAGTTGGTGAACCAGGCGAGGCAATCATTTGAAATACCAAGGCTGTTGAGTGTGCCGATAAGAATGCGGTGATTGACATAGTCGAAGGTCTTGGCCAGGTCGATGAATACGGCTGCACAGTATTGTCTTTAATCGATGGGTTTATGATATCGTTTAGGTCCTTGAGCGTGGCTGAGGTGCACCCGTGACCAGCTTGGAAACCAGATTGCATAGCGGGAAAGGTACAGTGTGATTCGAAACGGTCGGTAATCTGTTTGTTAACTTGGCTTTCGAAAACCTTGGAAAGGTAGGGTGGGATAGATACAGGTCTGTAGCAGTTTGGGTCTAGAGTGTCTCCCCCTTTGAAGAGGGGGATGACCACGGCATCTTTCCAATCTTTGGGGGTCTCAGAAGATACAAAATATGTTGATCAGGCTACTAATAGGATTTGCAACAATTGAGGCGGATAATTTTAGAAAGAGAGGATTCGGATTGTCTAGCAAGATCAAGATCAACACAAAATACATTTGATAGTTTTTTTATTTTGAAATGCTACAATTAGATTATTGATGACTAGCGCTGGAAACACATCACATGGCTTCCACAACATGTGAACAATATCAGGAAAAAAATGGGATTGACAGACCTAACAACTAGAAATGGACAGAGGTTTTATTAAGTGGTGTCAGCTGTGGTCACGTGACATTTCCAAGTGTTCCTAAACCTCTCCAAAGTGGCATGTGTCTGTAAATTAGATAATTCCAGTGCTATTACATATTTCCCTAAATGCTATTTGTTTATTATAAAACTATTTCTACCATATAAACCTCACTCCAACATTTTGGGGGTATTATGGGGTATCCAGGGGACATTCAAGTGTCCTTTCAACGTGTCCTTCATCAAAAAAGGGAGGTGAGAGCCGTTGGAGGGCGGTGCCGGGAAAATAACCTCTCACTCAACGTCAACAAAACACAGGAGCTGATCGTGGACTTCAGGGGACAGCAGAGGAAGCACCCCCCTATCCATATCGACAGGACCGTAGTGGAGAAGGTGGAAAGCTTGGTTCCTTGGCGTACACATCACTGACAAACTGAAATAAAAAACTCTCAAACTTTTACAGATGTACAATTGAGAGCATCCTTTGGGGCTGTATCACCGCCTGGTACGGCAACTGCACAGGCCAAAACCTCAGGGCTCTCAGTGATGCAACAGGTCAGGATGCTCTCGATGGTGCAGATGGAGATCCTTTTGAGGATCTGAGGACTAGATGTCGACCGATTTATGATTTTTCAACGCCGATACCGATACCGATTATTGGTGGACCAAAAAAGCCGATACCTATAATGTAGTTCGTCTGCTGTTTGAAGAGAGTCAGACCGAAATGCAGCGTGTAGGTTACTCATGACTTTTAATGAAGATAAAGCGGTACATGAAATAACTGAAAATACAAAAACAACAAACGAGTGAAACTAATTACAGCCTATCTGGTGACTAACACAAAGACAGGTACAATCACCCACGAAATACAACGCGCACTCAGGCTGCCTAAATACGGTTCCCAATCCGAGACAACGAGAATCAGCTGACTCCAATTAGGAATCGCCTCAGGTAGCCAAGCCTAACTAGACACACCCCTAATAATACACACTCCCAATTAATACAACCCCAATACGAAATACAACATATAAACCCATGTCACACCCTGGCCTACCCAAACATATAACAAAAACACAAGATACAATGACCAAGGCGTGACAATACCGATTAATTGTATGATTTATTTTAATTAATTTGTAATAATGACAATTACAACAATAGTTAATGAACACTTCTTTTAACTTAATATAATACATCTGCTAACTAGCTAGCCATTTCACATCGGTTACACCAGCCTAATCTCGGGAGTTGGTAGGCTTGAAGCCATAAACAGTGCAATGCTTGACGCACAATGAAGATCTGCTGGCCAAACGCAAGAAAGTGCTGTTTGAATGAATGCTTATGAGCCTGCTGCCTACCACTGCTCAGTCAGACTGCTCTATCAAATCATAGACTTAATTATAACATAATAACACACAGAAATATGAGCCTTAGGTCATTAATATGGTCGAATACAGAAACTATCATCTCGAAAACAAGACGGTTATTCTTTCAGTGAAATACGGAAATATCGTTGTCTCTGATTGAGAACCATACTTAGGTAGCCTGTGTTCCCACTTTGATTTGTGTGTAGTTGTTTTCTGTTTAGTGTCGCCTTACAGAACTGTTTCGTTTCTTTCATTCACCTTGTTATTTTGTTTTGTGTGTTCAGTCTAATAAATTAACATGGACACTTACCACGCAGCATATTGGTCCGATATTGGTCCGAAGAAGAGATTCGTTACACAGCTATCATCCTCAGTTTTGTCATTATAACAATAATTTATAACAATAATTTTTCCACCTTTCCCACAATAACTTTACAAAACTCAAACTTGCACTGCTTTACTTTAATTTTTTTAAATATATGAAAACAATTGCTCACTGTTCGTTGTGAGCATTTCCTGCCTAAGTTTGCCCAAAATGCCAATTAAATAATCATTAAATAATTGGCAACATCTAATGGTTTTGTGATGGATAAGCCATCTGATTGGATGACAGATAGGGTTGAATTTGTCATTCTGCCCATAATGTAATTTAAAGTACTCCAACGTTTTTTACATCATTATCTATGTCATTGATCTTGTCTTCATAATATAGTTTATTCTTCTTTTTGTTGAGTTTAGTCACATAATTTCTCGATTTGCAGTAAGTCAGTCAGTCAGATGTGCAGCCAGACTTATTAGCCACTCCTTTTGCCCCATCTCTTTCAACCATACAGTTTTTCAATTCCTCATCAATCCATGGAGCCTTAACAGTTCTAACAGTCAGTTTCATAACAGGTGCATGATTATCAATAATTGGAAGAAGCAATTTCATAAATGTATTAAGTGCATCGTCTGGATGCTCCTCATTGATCACATCAGACCAACAAATATGTTTAACATCATCCACATAAGAGTCACAGCTAAATCTTTTGTATGATCTCTTATACACTATTTTAGGTCCCAGCTGGTGGATCTTTGTCTTTCCTGTATATAGCCACTATATTGTAATCACTGCATCCAATGGGTACGGATACAGCTTTAGAACAAAGTTCTACAGTATTAGTAAAACTGTGATCAATACATGTGGATGATCGTGTTCCTGTAGTGTTTGTAAACACCCTGATAGGTTGATTAATAACCTGAACCAGATTACAGGCACTGGTTACAGTGAGAAGCTTCCTGTTGAGCGGACAGCATGATGAAAACCTGTCGATATTCAGGTCCCCAAAAAAGTAGACTTCTCTGTTTACATCACATCCACTATCAAGCATTTCACACATATTATTTAGATACTGACTGTTAGCACTTGGTGACCCATAGCAACGCCCCAAAAGAAAAGGCTTTAGATGTGCCAAGTGAACCTGCAACCACAACACTTCAATGACACTTGACATAAGATCTTCTCTAAGCATTACAGAGGTATGACTCTGAATATATAAAAGGAAAAAATCTATTTTAGTGACTTTAAGTGACGATACACGTGGCAGTAACAGGGGATTGATAGTCCAGGGAAAATGAGTGTTTGTGTTGTGTACATTTTAAAATGAGCAGCTGACATCTTAAAGGGTTTATTAATCATGTGATACAGGTTCCATGTACAACGAGACAGGCAGAGAGGAAGAGAGAAAAAGAACACAGAACAGTTTACCTCTGGTTAATCGTGTGAGACAGGTTCCATTACAAAAAGAACACAGAACAGTTGAATTACCTCTGGTTATGGACACCTTTTCAGCAATAAAGCTTCCACGGCCTGTACCTCGGACAGGGAACATCTGGAAATATCTACATTTTTCAGGATACGTCAATACAACCCAGAAAGCTGAACACCAGACTGGTGCTGTGGTTGTTCATTAGGTGATGGGAAATATGCAATATGTACACAAAATAATAGACTTACCTTCCTTGAAAATCCATCTATACCGCTAAAGATGACAAAAATCATTGGAATTAAAAGTGAAATGTTTAACCTATTAACCTGCTTCGTTATTTATGTATTATCAGTTGATGAAGTATTGTTTGTGCAATATTTAGATTCTAACTTATGTCTGAGTCTTTAATGGAAATTAAGTTCATGTATATATCATTTGATATGCAGAAGAATATACATAACTGTCTTCTGATTTATATTATCTTGTTTGATATTGTAATTTGTAATATTCCAATTTCATACATCATTGAAAATTTCTCTACGAATAAATAAGAATAAAAAAGTTCAAATATCTTCTTAGATTTGATGGAGACATTATACATCTTAGTACCTTGTCAATGTGTGATTTGTATCAGTGTGGATGAGAGACAGGGGAGCAGGGACAGAGCAGTTTTGCAGAGAAATGCAACGAAGCCAGGTTCTGGCAATGATACCTGCATCATCTACATGCTACGAAGACTCCCTAACTCTTCTCCATTGTACATGGTGGCCCACTGCTCTGTGACTTCCTATGACCATTATAAAGCCCGCATGGGGCACCATCTAAACGCTACGAAGACTCCCTAACTCTTCTCCATTGTACATGGTGGCCCACTGCTCTGAGACTTCCTATGACCATTCTAAAGCCCGCATGGGGCACCATCTAAACGCTACGAAGACTCCCTAACTCTTCTCCATTGTACATGGTGGCCCACTGCTCTGAGACTTCCTATGACCATTATAAAGCCCGCATGGGGCACCATCTAAACGCTACGAAGACTCCCTAACTCTTCTCCATTGTACATGGTGGCCCACTGCTCTGAGACTTCCTATGACCATTATAAAGCCCACCATCTAAACGCCCACTGCTCTGACATGGGGAATTCTTGCCTTATTGGACTTTACGGTCTAACTCTTCATCTGACATATCAGAATAGCATTCCCTGACAGCATTCCCTGACAGCATTCCCTGACAGCATTCCCTGACAGCATTCCCTGACAGCATTCCCTGACAGCATTCCCTGACAGCATTCCCTGACAGACATATTGTGTTCTTTCATCCTTCTGTAAAAAAAAGCTAACTGTCACACTGTCATGAAATCTGATTATAAGATAGATGAATTCAACTGAACATGGCAAGAACAGGCGTTTGTAGCTAAATGTTTTTGGTTAGCTTGAGAATAATCATTGCATGATTTATCATTTATCATTCTACGGTATGTATGTATCTATGTAATATAGTAGAATGTTATGAACCGACACTGAATCGTAGGAACTAACTACTAGCTATGTAAAAGCTGGATGAAAGAACGCCCAGTGCTGTTTACCTGAGATGCCATCATCACACAATCCTTCTTCATTCGTTCGCTGTGACTTCCTTTGTGTCGGAAAGAAAGGCAGAACAGTATTGGTTGAAGCCAAACGGACACTCCAAAAATTGCCTGTTTTGTTTTCAAATACATTATTTGGTTCTCTAAATATTTTGGGGAATAAAGTGCATAAAGTTTTGCTCTCTATTACAAAATATTTTATTGCATTAAAAAAAAAATTGAAGCCTCTTTTTTTGCTTTCAGAACAATTATTTTTGATTGAAAATGAAAAAGTTTTGCTCTTGACAAAAATACATCAATTTGTTTCAAGTTGGGGAGGGGAGCAAATAGCTGAACAATAGACTATTAAACCTTTACTAAAGAATAGCCTAATAGCTGAGCTAGGTGTGAAAAACACCAGTCCTATCAAGACCAGATTTGACCTAACGATCAAAGGGGGAGTTAGAGCACTGATTATGCTTTTGGGTCCCAATGCACTACTGTGTCTCTAACTGACAATGAATGGGCAATAAAAAACAATCATATTTCAATCAAATGTATTTATAAAGCCCTTCTTACATCAGCTGATGTCGTAAATTCTGGGAGGAGATGATCTCCTCATGGCCACAGTATAGAGACAGAGTGAAGTTTCATAGAGAACAAAGGAATTTCTTCCACCTCACAGAACTTGAGGTCCGAACAACATTTTTGTTCCGGAGAAGGTAGAAAAGATCGGTGAAGAATCCAGCTAAATGTAACTGGTCCGTTGATCTCGGCCACAAGTTTGTAAAATTCATTTTTGGGAGACCGTGAACCCACATTACCATAATGCTGTTTATATAATAGCCTCAGATATGAGGTTTACATCTAATTGTTGTATCTTTTCTACCTTCTCCGGAACAAAAATGTTGTTCGGACATCAAGTTCTGTGAGGTGGAAGAAATTCCTTGAATGAGTGAGTATGATACTGTTTGTAAAATTGCGTAATGTGATTTTGGACTGTTTAATGAAGGAAACTCCAATTCCCTTTTGTGTTGAACTAAATCAGAGGACCGCCCATGAGCCCAGTTAGGGTCGGCATCCTGGGACAGCCCCTTTTCTGCAACTCTCGAATAAAACCCCAACTTTGACAATTTCTCAACAGACCATGTTTCTCTCAATCACGAGAGGACTAAGGTAGCAGACCAGCTTACCTCGATAATGAGAGGGCCAAGGTTTGAGTAGATGGCTGAATCTTTTAAACATACCACGTGGTTAAACTCTTAGACTATCGATACCGACAGAATAAGAACAAGTCTTTGATATGAATTACTAGTTTGCAGCTAGGAATTCAGTATCATTGAACGCGAAGACCGACAACCGCTAAAACACCCATTCTATAACGACATGAATGAATGAATGAATGTCACTCTGAACTATCCATTCTAACCACAACAGACAGAGAGACAAATAATTCTACAAAATAAACAAACGGACAGGAAGATCACATCAGTGACTCAACCGACTCAAGTGACGCACCCCTCCTAGGGACGGCATGGAAGAGCACCAGTAAGCCAGTGACTCAGCCCCTGTAAGCCAGTGACTCTACCCCCCTGCTTTGTGCAATTTCCGCCTGAAGACCTACCCAAATCTAACAGCCTGTAGCTCAGGCACAGAACCAAGGATATGCATATTCTTGGTACCATTTGAAAGAAAACACTCTGAAGTTTATGTAAATGTGAATTGAATGTAGGAGAATATAACACGATAGATCTGGTTTAGTTAAAACAATGAAAAAAAACATACGTTTTTTATTTTTATATCATCATCTTTAAAATGAACAAGATAAAACAAACATTCAGATAGGAAGATGGGGACAATTTCAGTGGAAAATATAAGAGGGCACCAGTACTTGTGCAAAGTTTCAGAATTATAACTTCCACAATGAGTGTGCTACATGACATTTATCATGAAGTCACCCAGGTGTCCCACACAAGTAGCCCAAATGTACCCAAGTGGCCAAATTGGTGAAGGTATACATTTTGAAACAAATAACTATATATCATATATACAAAATACCAAAATGGTATTCAAACACACCCCCCCCAAAAAATATAGGGAAAAAATAGGAAGAAAAATAATTACTGATAAAAAAATATTTTAACTGTTCCACTGGATGTCATAAGGTGAATGCACCAATTTGTAAGTCGCTCTGGATAAGAGCGTCTGCTAAATGACTTAAATGTAAATGTAATGTAAATGAAAAAAATATATATATATACATTTACAAAATAACACGGGTGACTATTTACACACTTTCAATATTTGGATGACCCTCAATCCTCTACCAAATCAAATCTATTTATATAGCCCCAGCCTAAAACCCAAAACAGCAAGCAATGCAGGTGTAGAAGAAAGGTGGCTAGGAAAAACTCCCTAGAAAGGCCAAAACCTAGGAGGAAATTTAGAGAGGAACCAGGCTATGAGGGGTGGCCAGTCCTCTTCTGGCTGTGCCGGGTGGAGATCACAGTGGTTGTCGAGGGTGCAACAGGACAGCACGTCAACAGTAAACATGAACAGTTGGTGGAACAGTTGAAACTGGAACAGCAGCAAGGCCAGGTGGACTGGGGACAGCAAGGAGTCATCATACCAGGTAGTCCAGACGTATGGTCCTAGGGCTCTGGTCCTCCGAGAGAGAGAAAGAGAGAATTAGAGAGAGCATACTTAAATTCACACAGGACACCGGACAAGACAGAAGAAGTACTCCAGATATTACAAACTGACCCTAGCCCCCCGACACATAAACTACTGCAGCATAAATACTGGAGGCTGAGACAGGAGGGGTCAGGAGACACTGTGGCCCCATCTGATGACACCCCGGACAGGGCCAAATAGGAATGATATAACCCCACCCACTTTGCCGAAGCACAGCCCCCACACCACTAGAGGGATATCTTCAACCACCAACTTACCATCCTGAGACAAGGCTGAGTATAGCCCACAAAGATCTCCGCCACAGCACGACCCAATATGTGTTTCTCCTTCCTGTATGAAACTTCAATAGCGAATGACTCTCTTTACGCTGGAACTTACTACTTGGGTTGGTCTTGCAACACATAAACATGACCTATTGCCATTTACCTCAGCTCATTGGCTATCTACCCAGCTAGATTTCAAGACGATCAGTGGTCATTGGGTTAAAAGACAGTCAATCAACGAAACAGTGGGCAAATCATTGGTGCACAGTGATGTCATGACTTGTTGTCTTCAAATCGGTTTCTTTCAGTCGATACGTCCCGCGAAATAGCCCATCATGTTTGATTGTGTTACAAACTAACCAGTTGATTGCAGTGAAACCAAACACTGGAAAAGTCACGTTCTGTGTGGGTTATTTACCTGGAATGTGTGGTCGAAAATGGAATGAGACGGAATTCACGACACAAGCGGTTCACAAAATGTTTTGTGTTAGGCTATAAAAACGGATTTTATCAAACAAAAGACCATTCATTGTGTAACAATGAGCATTGGGATTGCAAACAGAGGAAGATCGTCAAAGGTAAACTATTTATTTTCATGCAGTTTGTGATTTTGTTACGCCTGTGCTGGTTGAAATCTTTTTTTATGGGGCTCTATGCTCAGATAATCGCATCGTATTCTTTCGCAGTAAATCATTTTTTTAATCTGACAACGCAGTTGGATTAGCAAGATTCTAGGCTTTCAATACATGTGAGACACCTGTATTTTCGTGAATGTTTACCAGGCAGTGATGCAAGTTGTGGAATTGTGTTGTGGAATTTCAGCCCGCTAGCGGGTTCCGTGCGCAGAGAGCTTAAGTAAAAATACTTTAAAGTACTTAAGTAGTTTTTGTAGGTATCTGTACTGTACTCTTTATATTTTGGACAACTTTTCCTTTTCCTTCACTACATTTATAAAGAAATGTATACCCCAACTCACGCCCGACCAAACCAAAATAGAGACATAAAAAAGTAACTAAGGTCAGGGCGTGACAGCAGGACAGGAAAATTGTGAAATTCATGCACTTATCAAGAGAACAAGTGGTCATCTCTACTGCCTCGGATCTGGAGGACTCACTAAACAGAGGACATCCCTGGTCATCCCTACTGCCTCTGGTCTGGAGGACTCACTAAACAGAGGACATCCCTGGTCATCCCTACTGCCTATGACCTGGAGGACTCACTAAACACAAATGCAACTTTGGTAAATGATGTCTGAGTGTTGGAGTGTGCCCCTGGCTATAGGTAAATGATGTCTGAGTGTTGGAGAGTGCCCCTGGCTATAGGTAAATGATGTCTGAGTGTTGGAGTGTGCCCCTGGCTATAGGTAAATGATGTCTGAGTGTTGGAGTGTGCCCCTGGCTATCTGTAATGATGTCTGAGTGTTGGAGTGTGCCCCTGGCTATAGGTAAATGATGTCTGAGTATTGGAGTGTGCCCCTGGCTATCTGTAAATGATGTCTGAGTGTTGGAGTGTGCCCCTGTCTATAGGTAAATGATGTCTGAGTGTTGGAGTGTGTCCCTGGCTATCTGTAATGATGTCTGAGTGTTGGAGTGTGCCCCTGGCTATAGGTAAATGATGTTGGAGTGTGCCCCTGGCTATAGGTAAATGATGTTGGAGTGTGCCCCCGGCTATAGGTAAATGATGTCTGAGTGTTGGAGAGTGCCCCTGGCTATCTGTAAATGATGTCTGAGTGTTGGAGTGTTCCCCTGGCTATCTGTAATGATGTATGAGTGTTGGAGTGTTCCCCTGGCTATCTGTAACGATGTCTGAGTGTTGGAGTGTGCCCCTGGCTATCTGTAACGATGTCTGAGTGTTGGAGTGTGCCCCTGGCTATAGGTAAATGATGTCTGAGTGTTGGAGTGTACGACTGGCTATAGGTAAATGATGTCTGAGTGTTGGAGTGTGCCCCTGGCTATAGGTAAATGATGTCTGAGTGTTGGAGTGTGCCCCTGGCTATAGGTAAATGATGTCTGAGTGTTACATTACATTACATTTAAGTCATTTAGCAGACGCTCTTATCCAGAGTGACTTACAAATTGGTGTTGGAGTGTGCCCCTGGCTATAGGTAAATGATGTCTGAGTGTTGGAGTGTGCCCCTGGCTATAGGTAAATGATGTCTGAGTGTTGGAGTGTGCCCCTGGCTATAGGTAAATGATGTCTGAGTGTTGGAGTGTGCCCCTGGCTATAGGTAAATGATGTCTGAGTGTTGGAGTGTGCCCCTGGCTATAGGTAAATGATGTCTGAGTGTTACATTACATTACATTTAAGTCATTTAGCAGACGCTCTTATCCAGAGTGACTTACAAATTGGTGTTGGAGTGTGCCCCTGGCTATAGGTAAATGATGTCTGAGTGTTGGAGTGTGCCCCTGGCTATAGGTAAATGATGTCTGAGTGTTGGAGTGTGCCCCTGGCTATAGGTAAATGATGTCTGAGTGTTGGAGTGTGCCCCTGGCTATAGGTAAATGATGTCTGAGTGTTGGAGTGTGCCCCTGGCTATAGGTAAATGATGTCTGAGTGTTACATTACATTACATTTAAGTCATTTAGCAGACGCTCTTATCCAGAGTGACTTACAAATTGGTGTTGGAGTGTGCCCCTGGCTATAGGTAAATGATGTCTGAGTGTTGGAGTGTGCCCCTGGCTATAGGTAAATGATGTCTGAGTGTTGGAGTGTGCCCCTGGCTATAGGTAAATGATGTCTGAGTGTTGGAGTGTGCCCCTGGCTATCTGTAAATGATGTCTGAGTGTTGGAGAGTGCCCCTGGCTATCTGTAAATGATGTCTGAGTGTTGGAGTGTGCCCCTGGCTATCTGTAAATGATGTCTGAGTGTTGGAGTGTGCCCCTGGCTATCTGTAATGATGTCTGAGTGTTGGAGTGTGCCCCTGGCTATCTGTAATGATGTCTGAGTGTTGGAGTGTGCCCCTGGCTATCTGTAATGATGTCTGAGTGTTGGAGTGTTCCCCTGGCTATCTGTAAATGATGTCTGAGTGTTGGAGTGTGCCCCTGGCTATAGGTAAATGATGTCTGAGTGTTGGAGTGTACCCCTGGCTATCTGTAATAATGTCTGAGTGTTGGAGTGTGCCCCTGGCTATCTGTAATAATGTCTGAGTGTTGGAGTGTGCCCCTGGCTATAGGTAAATGATGTCTGAGTGTTAGAGTGTGCCCCTGGCTATCTGTAAATGATGTCTGAGTGTTGGAGTGTACCCCTGGCTATAGGTAAATGATGTCTGAGTGTTGGAGTGTGCCCCTGGCTATAGGTAAATGATGTCTGAGTGTTAGAGTGTGCCCCTGGCTATAGGTAAATGATGTTGGAGTGTGCCCCTGGCTATCTGTAATGATATGAGTGTTGGAGTGTGCCCCTGGCTATCTGTAATGATGTCTGAGTGTTGGAGTGTACCCCTGGCTATAGGTAAATGATGTCTGAGTGTTAGAGTGTGCCCCTGGCTATCTGTAATGATATGAGTGTTGGAGTGTGCCCCTGGCTATCTGTAATAATGTCTGAGTGTTGGAGTGTGCCCCTGGCTATAGGTAAATGATGTCTGAGTGTTGAAGTGTGCCCCTGGCTATAGGTAAATGATGTCTGAGTGTTGGAGTGTGCCCCTGGCTATAGGTAAATGATGTCTGAGTGTTGGAGTGTGCCCCTGGCTATAGGTAAATGATGTCTGAGTGTTGGAGTGTGCCCCTGGCTATCTGTAAATGATGTCTGAGTGTTGGAGAGTGCCCCTGGCTATCTGTAAATGATGTCTGAGTGTTGGAGTGTGCCCCTGGCTATCTGTAAATGATGTCTGAGTGTTGGAGTGTGCCCCTGGCTATAGGTAAATGATGTCTGAGTGTTGGAGTGTGCCCCTGGCTATCTGTAATGATGTCTGAGTGTTGGAGTGTGCCCCTGGCTATCTGTAATGATGTCTGAGTGTTGGAGTGTGCCCCTGGCTATCTGTAATGATGTCTGAGTGTTGGAGTGTGCCCCTGGCTATCTGTAATGATGTCTGAGTGTTGGAGTGTTCCCCTGGCTATCTGTAAATGATGTCTGAGTGTTGGAGTGTGCCCCTGGCTATAGGTAAATGATGTCTGAGTGTTAGAGTGTGCCCCTGGCTATCTGTAAATGATGTCTGAGTGTTGGAGTGTACCCCTGGCTATAGGTAAATGATGTCTGAGTGTTGGAGTGTGCCCCTGGCTATAGGTAAATGATGTCTGAGTGTTAGAGTGTGCCCCTGGCTATAGGTAAATGATGTTGGAGTGTGCCCCTGGCTATCTGTAATGATATGAGTGTTGGAGTGTGCCCCTGGCTATCTGTAATGATGTCTGAGTGTTGGAGTGTACCCCTGGCTATAGGTAAATGATGTCTGAGTGTTAGAGTGTGCCCCTGGCTATCTGTAATGATATGAGTGTTGGAGTGTGCCCCTGGCTATCTGTAATAATGTCTGAGTGTTGGAGTGTGCCCCTGGCTATAGGTAAATGATGTCTGAGTGTTGAAGTGTGCCCCTGGCTATAGGTAAATGATGTCTGAGTGTTGGAGTGTGCCCCTGGCTATCTGTAATAATGTCTGAGTGTTGGAGTGTGCCCCTGGCTATAGGTAAATGATGTCTGAGTGTTGGAGTGTGTCCCTGGCTATCTGTAATGATGTCTGAGTGTTGGAGTGTGCCCCTGGCTATAGGTAAATGATGTCTGAGTGTTGGAGTGTGCCCCTGGCTATAGGTAAATGATGTCTGAGTGTTGGAGTGTGCCCCTGGCTATCTGTAATGATGTCTGAGTGTTGGAGTGTGCCCCTGGCTATCTGTAATGATGTCTGAGTGTTGGAGTGTGCCCCTGGCTATAGGTAAATGATGTCTGAGTGTTGGAGTGTGCCCCTGGCTATCTGTAATGATGTCTGAGTGTTGGAGTGTGCCCCTGGCTATCTGTAATGATGTCTGAGTGTTGGAGTGTGCCCCTGGCTATCTGTAATGATGTCTGAGTGTTGGAGTGTGCCCCTGGCTATCTGTAATGATGTCTGAGTGTTGGAGTGTTCCCCTGGCTATCTGTAAATGATGTCTGAGTGTTGGAGTGTGCCCCTGGCTATAGGTAAATGATGTCTGAGTGTTGGAGTGTACCCCTGGCTATCTGTAATAATGTCTGAGTGTTGGAGTGTGCCCCTGGCTATCTGTAATAATGTCTGAGTGTTGGAGTGTGCCCCTGGCTATAGGTAAATGATGTCTGAGTGTTAGAGTGTGCCCCTGGCTATCTGTAAATGATGTCTGAGTGTTGGAGTGTACCCCTGGCTATAGGTAAATGATGTCTGAGTGTTGGAGTGTACCCCTGGCTATAGGTAAATGATGTCTGAGTGTTAGAGTGTGCCCCTGGCTATCTGTAATGATATGAGTGTTGGAGTGTGCCCCTGGCTATCTGTAATAATGTCTGAGTGTTGGAGTGTGCCCCTGGCTATCTGTAATGATGTCTGAGTGTTGGAGTGTGCCCCTGGCTATCTGTAATGATGTCTGAGTGTTGGAGTGTGCCCCTGGCTATCTGTAATGATGTCTGAGTGTTGGAGTGTGCCCCTGGCTATCTGTAATGATGTCTGAGTGTTGGAGTGTTCCCCTGGCTATCTGTAAATGATGTCTGAGTGTTGGAGTGTGCCCCTGGCTATAGGTAAATGATGTCTGAGTGTTGGAGTGTACCCCTGGCTATCTGTAATAATGTCTGAGTGTTGGAGTGTGCCCCTGGCTATCTGTAATAATGTCTGAGTGTTGGAGTGTGCCCCTGGCTATAGGTAAATGATGTCTGAGTGTTAGAGTGTGCCCCTGGCTATCTGTAAATGATGTCTGAGTGTTGGAGTGTACCCCTGGCTATAGGTAAATGATGTCTGAGTGTTGGAGTGTGCCCCTGGCTATAGGTAAATGATGTCTGAGTGTTAGAGTGTGCCCCTGGCTATAGGTAAATGATGTTGGAGTGTGCCCCTGGCTATCTGTAATGATATGAGTGTTGGAGTGTGCCCCTGGCTATCTGTAATGATGTCTGAGTGTTGGAGTGTACCCCTGGCTATAGGTAAATGATGTCTGAGTGTTAGAGTGTGCCCCTGGCTATCTGTAATGATATGAGTGTTGGAGTGTGCCCCTGGCTATCTGTAATAATGTCTGAGTGTTGGAGTGTGCCCCTGGCTATAGGTAAATGATGTCTGAGTGTTGAAGTGTGCCCCTGGCTATAGGTAAATGATGTCTGAGTGTTGGAGTGTGCCCCTGGCTATCTGTAATAATGTCTGAGTGTTGGAGTGTGCCCCTGGCTATAGGTAAATGATGTCTGAGTGTTGGAGTGTGTCCCTGGCTATCTGTAATGATGTCTGAGTGTTGGAGTGTGCCCCTGGCTATAGGTAAATGATGTCTGAGTGTTGGAGTGTGCCCCTGGCTATAGGTAAATGATGTCTGAGTGTTGGAGTGTGCCCCTGGCTATCTGTAATGATGTCTGAGTGTTGGAGTGTGCCCCTGGCTATCTGTAATGATGTCTGAGTGTTGGAGTGTGCCCCTGGCTATAGGTAAATGATGTCTGAGTGTTGGAGTGTGCCCCTGGCTATCTGTAATGATGTCTGAGTGTTGGAGTGTGCCCCTGGCTATCTGTAATGATGTCTGAGTGTTGGAGTGTGCCCCTGGCTATCTGTAATGATGTCTGAGTGTTGGAGTGTGCCCCTGGCTATCTGTAATGATGTCTGAGTGTTGGAGTGTTCCCCTGGCTATCTGTAAATGATGTCTGAGTGTTGGAGTGTGCCCCTGGCTATAGGTAAATGATGTCTGAGTGTTGGAGTGTACCCCTGGCTATCTGTAATAATGTCTGAGTGTTGGAGTGTGCCCCTGGCTATCTGTAATAATGTCTGAGTGTTGGAGTGTGCCCCTGGCTATAGGTAAATGATGTCTGAGTGTTAGAGTGTGCCCCTGGCTATCTGTAAATGATGTCTGAGTGTTGGAGTGTACCCCTGGCTATAGGTAAATGATGTCTGAGTGTTGGAGTGTGCCCCTGGCTATAGGTAAATGATGTCTGAGTGTTAGAGTGTGCCCCTGGCTATAGGTAAATGATGTTGGAGTGTGCCCCTGGCTATCTGTAATGATATGAGTGTTGGAGTGTGCCCCTGGCTATCTGTAATGATGTCTGAGTGTTGGAGTGTACCCCTGGCTATAGGTAAATGATGTCTGAGTGTTAGAGTGTGCCCCTGGCTATCTGTAATGATATGAGTGTTGGAGTGTGCCCCTGGCTATCTGTAATAATGTCTGAGTGTTGGAGTGTGCCCCTGGCTATAGGTAAATGATGTCTGAGTGTTGGAGTGTGCCCCTGGCTATCTGTAATAATGTCTGAGTGTTGGAGTGTGCCCCTGGCTATAGGTAAATGATGTCTGAGTGTTGGAGTGTGTCCCTGGCTATCTGTAATGATGTCTGAGTGTTGGAGTGTGCCCCTGGCTATAGGTAAATGATGTCTGAGTGTTGGAGTGTGCCCCTGGCTATAGGTAAATGATGTCTGAGTGTTGGAGTGTGCCCCTGGCTATCTGTAATGATGTCTGAGTGTTGGAGTGTGCCCCTGGCTATCTGTAATGATGTCTGAGTGTTGGAGTGTGCCCCTGGCTATAGGTAAATGATGTCTGAGTGTTGCAGTGTACTGGCTATCATGTTAAAACAAGGATATGGTGCCCGGCTGCTTTGCTTAATTTTTTTTATTTATTTTATTTTATTTTTTATTTCACCTTTATTTAACCAGGTAGGCAAGTTGAGAACAAGTTCTCATTTACAATTGCGACCTGGCCAAAATAAAGCAAAGCAGTTCGACACATACAACGACACAGAGTTACACATGGAGTAAAACAAACATACAGTCAATAATACAGTATAAACAAGTTTATATACAATGTGAGCAAATCAGGTGAGAAGGGAGGTAAAGGCAAAAAGGCCATGGTGGCAAAGTAAATACAATATAGCAAGTAAAACACTGGAATGGTAGTTTTGCAATGGAAGAATGTGCAAAGTAGAAATAAAAATAATGGGGTGCAAAGGAGCAAAATAAATAAATTAATTAAATAGAGTTGGGAAATAGGTAGTTGTTTGGGCTAAATTATAGGTGGGCTATGTACAGGTGCAGTAATATTTGAGCTGCTCTGACAGTTGGTGCTTAAAGGTAGTGAGGGAAATAAGTGTTTCCAGTTTCAGAGATTTTTGTAGTTCGTTCCAGTCATTGGCAGCAGAGAACTGGAAGGAGAGGCGGCCAAAGAAATAATTGGTTTTGGGGGTGACTAGAGAGATATATCTGCTGGAGCGTGTGCTACAGGTGGGAGATGCTATGGTGACCAGCGAGCTGAGATAAGGGGGGACTTTACCTAGCAGGGTCTTGTAGATGACATGGAGCCAGTGGGTTTGGCGACGAGTATGAAGCGAGGGCCAGCCAACGAGAGCGTACAGGTCGCAATGGTGGGTAGTATATGGGGCTTTGGTGACAAAACGGATTGCACTGTGATAGACTGCATCCAATTTGTTGAGTAGGGTATTGGAGGCTATTTTGTAAATGACATCGCCAAAGTCGAGGATTGGTAGGATGGTCAGTTTTACAAGGGTATGTTTGGCAGCATGAGTGAAGGATGCTTTGTTGCGAAATAGGAAGCCAATTCTAGATTTAACTTTGGATTGGAGATGTTTGATATGGGTCTGGAAGGAGAGTTTACAGTCTAACCAGACACCTAAGTATTTGTAGTTGTCCACGTATTCTAAGTCAGAGCCGTCCAGAGTAGTGATGTTGGACAGGCGGGTAGGTGCAGGTAGCGATCGGTTGAAGAGCATGCATTTAGTTTTACTTGTATTTAAGAGCAATTGGAGGCCACGGAAGGAGAGTTGTACGGCATTGAAGCTTGCCTGGAGGGTTGTTAACACAGTGTCCAAAGAAGGGCCGGAAGTATACAGAATGGTGTCGTCTGCGTAGAGGTGGATCAGGGACTCACCAGCAGCAAGAGCGACCTCATTGATACAGAGAAGAGAGTCGGTCCAAGAATTGAACCCTGTGGCACCCCCATAGAGACTGCCAGAGGTCCGGACAGCAGACCCTCCGATTTGACACACTGAACTCTATCAGAGAAGTAGTTGGTGAACCAGGCGAGGCAATCATTTGAGAAACCAAGGCTGTCGAGTCTGCCGATGAGGATGTGGTGGTTGACAGAATCGAAAGCCTTGGCCAGATCAATGAATACGGCTGCACAGTAATGTTTCTTATCGATGGCGGTTAAGATATCGTTTAGGACCTTGAGCGTGGCTCAAATTATTTATACTTTTACTTCTACTTTTGTTTTTTAAGTATATTTAAAACCAAACACTTTTACTCAAGTAGTATTTTACTGAATTTCACTTTTACTTGAGTTGCTTTCTATACTTTTACTCAAGTTGTCAATTGGGTACTTTTCCACAACTGCTAATAACCCAACAAGAAATAAATGAAAACATAAAATCTGTTCAACATGGTACTAACTTATGGCTACTTTCAGGGGCTCATCTCTCCTATCCACAAAAGTGGAGACAAATCAGACCCCAATAATTACAGGGGAATGTGCGTAAACAGCAACTTATGAAAGATTTTCCGTAACATTTTGAAATCAAGAATCCAAACCATTCTTTTTGAAAGAATTCAACATGTAAATGTCACATTGGATTTCTCCCCAGACATCACACTATTGACCAGACATCACACTACTGACCATACACACACTACTGACCATACACACACTATTGACCATACACACACTACTGACCAGACATCACACTACTGACCATACACACACTACTGACCATACACACACTATTGACCATACACACACTACTGACCAGACATCACACTACTGACCAGACATCACACTACTGACCAGACATCACACTACTGACCATACACACACTACTGACCATACACACACTATTGACCATACACACACTACTGACCAGACATCACACTACTGACCATACACACACTACTGACCATACACACACTATTGACCATACACACACTACTGACCAGACATCACACTACTGACCAGACATCACACTACTGACCAGACATCACACTACTGACCATACACACACTATTGACCATACACACACTACTGACCAGACATCACACTACTGACCAGACATCACACTACTGACCAGACATCACACTACTGACCAGACATCACACTATTGACCAGACATCACACTACTGACCATACACACACTACTGACCAGACATCACACTACTGACCAGACATCACACTACTGACCATACACACACTACTGACCAGACATCACACTACTGACCATACACACACTACTGACCAGACATCACACTACTGACCAGACATCACACTACTGACCAGACATCACACTACTGACCATACACACACTACTGACCATACATCACACTACTGACCATACACACACTACTGACCAGACATCACACTACTGACCATACACACACTACTGACCATACACACACTATTGACCATACACACACTACTGACCAGACATCACACTACTGACCAGACATCACACTACTGACCAGACATCACACTACTGACCATACACACACTATTGACCATACACACACTACTGACCAGACATCACACTACTGACCAGACATCACACTACTGACCAGACATCACACTACTGACCAGACATCACACTATTGACCAGACATCACACTACTGACCATACACACACTACTGACCAGACATCACACTACTGACCAGACATCACACTACTGACCATACACACACTACTGACCAGACATCACACTACTGACCATACACACACTACTGACCAGACATCACACTACTGACCAGACATCACACTACTGACCAGACATCACACTACTGACCATACACACACTACTGACCATACATCACACTACTGACCATACACACACTACTGACCAGACATCACACTACTGACCATACACACACTACTGACCAGACATCACACTACTGACCATACACACACTACTGACCAGACATCACACTACTGACCAGACATCACACTACTGACCAGACATCACACTACTGACCATACACACACTACTGACCATACATCACACTACTGACCATACACACACTACTGACCAGACATCACACTACTGACCATACACACACTACTGACCATACATCACACTACTGACCATACACACACTACTGACCAGACATCACACTACTGACCATACACACACTAATTAAGACAGACATCACACTACTGACCATACACACACTATTGACCATACACACACTACTGACCAGACATCACACTACTGACCAGACATCACACTACTGACCAGACATCACACTACTGACCAGACATCACACTACTGACCATACACACACTACTGACCAGACATCACACTACTGACCATACACACACTACTGACCATACATCACACTACTGACCATACACACACTACTGACCAGACATCACACTACTGACCATACACACACTAATTAAGACAGACATCACACTACTGACCATATTTACATTTACATTTACATTTAAGTCATTTAGCAGACGCTCTTATCCAGAGCGACTTACAAATTGGTGCATTCACCTTATGACATCCAGTGGAACAGTCACTTTACAATAGTGCATCTAAATCTTAAAGGGGGGTGAGAGGGAATACTTATCCTATCCTAGGTATTCCTTAAAGAGGTGGGGTTTCAGGTGTCTCCGGAAGGTGGTGATTGACTCCGCTGTCCTGGCGTCGTGAGGGAGTTTGTTCCATGAACGCAGTGCCCTTGTTTGGGTGTAGGGCCTGATCAGAGCCTGGAGGTACTGAGGTGCCGTTCCCCTCACAGCTCCGTAGGCAAGCACCATGGTCTTGTAGCGGATGCGAGCTTCAACTGGAAGCCAGTGGAGAGAACGGAGGAGCGGGGTGACGTGAGAGAACTTGGGAAGGTTGAACACCAGACGGGCTGCGGCGTTCTGGATGAGTTGAAGGGGTTTAATGGCACAGGCAGGGAGCCCAGCCAACAGCGAGTTGCAGTAATCCAGACGGGAGATGACAAGTGCCTGGATTAGGACCTGCGCCGCTTCCTGTGTGAGGCAGGGTCGTACTCTGCGGATGTTGTAGAGCATGAACCTACAGGAACGGGCCATACACACACTACTGACCATACACACACTAATTAATACAGACATCACACTACTGACCATACACACACTAATTAAGACAGACATCACACTACTGACCATACATCACACTACTGACCATACACACACTACTGACCATACATCACACTAATTAAGACAGACATCACACTACTGACCATACACACACTAATTAATACAGACATCACACTACTGACCAGACATCACACAACTGACCATACACACACTAATTAATACAGACATCACACTACTGACCAGACATCACACTACTGACCATACATCACACTACTGACCATACACACACTACTATATATATATATACGGCGCCGACTGAGATGGCCGCCTCGCTTCGCGTTCCTAGGAAACTATGCAGTTTTTTGTTTTTTTACGTGTTATTTCTTACATTAGTACCCCAGGTCATCTTAGGTTTCATTACATACAGTCGAGAAGAACTACTGAATATAAGATCAGCGTCAACTCACCATCAGTACGACCAAGAATATGTTTTCCGCGACGCGGATCCTGTGTTCTGCCTTACAAACAGGATAACGGAATGGATCGCATGCAGCGACCCAAGGAAACGACTCCGAAAAAGAGGGAAACGCGGCGGTGTTCTGGTCAGACTCCGGAAAAGGGCACATCGCGCACCACTTCCCAGTATTCTTCTTGCCAATGTCCAGTCTCTCGACAACAAGGTTGATGAAATCCGAGCAAGGGTGGCATTCCAGAGGGACATCAGAGACTGCAACGTTCTCTGCTTTACGGAGACATGGCTTACTGGGAAAACGCTATCCAGGGCGGTGCAGCCAACGGGTTTCTCCACGCATCGCGCCGACAGAAACAAACATCTCTCTGGTAAGAAGAGTGGAGGGCGTATGCCTCATGACTAACGGGACATGGTGTGATGAAGAAAACATACAGGAACTCAAATCCTTCTGTTCACCTGATTTAGAATTCCTCACAATCAAATGTAGACCGCATTATCTTCCAAGAGAATTCTCTTCGATTATAATCACAGCCGTATATATCCCCCCCAAGCAGACACATCGATGGCTCTGAACGAACTTTATTTAACTCTTTGCAAACTGGAAAACATTTATCCGGAGGCTGCATTCATTGTAGCTGGGGATTTTAACAAAGCCAATCTGAAAACAAGACTCCCTAAATTTTATCAGCATATCGATTGCGCAACCAGGGGTGGTAAAACCTTGGATCATTGTTACTCTAACTTCCGCGACGCATATAAGGCCCTGCCCCGCCCCCTTTCGGAAAAGCTGACCACGACTCCATTTTGCTGATCCCTGCCTACAGACAGAAATTAAAACAAGAGGCTCCCACGCTGAGGTCTGTCCAACGCTGGTCAGAACAAGCTGACTCTACACTCCAAGACTGCTTCCATCACGTGGACTGGGACATGTTTCGTATTGCGTCAGATGGGAATATTGACGAATACGCTGATTCGGTGTGCGAGTTCATTAGAACGTGCGTCGAAGATGTCGTTCCCATAGCAACGATAAAAACATTCCCTAACCAGAAACCGTGGATTGATGGCAGCATTCGCGTGAAACTGAAAGCGCGAACCACTGCTTTTAATCAGGGCAAGGTGTCTGGCAACATGACTGAATACAAACAGTGCAGCTATTCCCTCCGTAAGGCTATCAAACAAGCTAAGCGTCAGTACAGAGACAAAGTGGAATCTCAATTCAATGGCTCAGACACAAGAGGCATGTGGCAGGGTCTACAGTCAATCACGGACTACAAGATGATATCCAGCCCAGTCACGGACCAGGATGTCTTGCTCCCAGGCAGACTAAATAACTTTTTTGCCCGCTTTGAGGACAATACAGTGCCACTGACACGGCCTGCAACGGAAACATGCAGTCTCTCCTTCACTGCAGCCGAGGTGAGTAAGACATTTAAACGTGTTAACCCTCGCAAGGCTGCAGGCCCAGACGGCATCCCCAGCCGCGCCCTCCGAGCATGCGCAGACCAGCTGGCCGGTGTGTTTACGGACATATTCAATCAATCCCTATACCAGTCTGCTGTTCCCACATGCTTCAAGAGGGCCACCATTGTTCCTGTTCCCAAGAAAGCTAAGGTAACTGAGCTAAACGACTACCGCCCCGTAGCACTCACTTCCGTCATCATGAAGTGCTTTGAGAGACTAGTCAAGGACCATATCACCTCCACCCTACCTGACACCCTAGACCCACTCCAATTTGCTTACCGCCCAAATAGGTCCACAGACGATGCAATCTCAACCACACTGCACACTGCCCTAACCCACCTGGACAAGAGGAATACCTATGTGAGAATGCTGTTCATCGACTACAGCTCGGCATTCAACACCATAGTACCCTCCAAGCTCGTCATCAAGCTCGAGACCCTGGGTCTCGACCCCGCCCTGTGCAACTGGGTACTGGACTTCCTGACGGGCCGCCCCAGGTGGTGAGGGTAGGCAACAACATCTCCTCCCCGCTGATCCTCAACACGGGGCCCCACAAGGGTGCGTTCTGAGCCCTCTCCTGTACTCCCTGTTCACCCACGACTGCGTGGCCACGCACGCCTCCAACTCAATCATCAAGTTTGCGGACGACACAACAGTGGTAGGCTTGATTACCAACAACGACGAGACGGCCTACAGGGAGGAGGTGAGGGCCCTTGGAGTGTGGTGTCAGGAAAATAACCTCACACTCAACGTCAACAAAACTAAGGAGATGATTGTGGACTTCAGGAAACAGCAGAGGGAACACCCCCTATCCACATCGATGGAACAGTAGTGGAGAGGGTAGCTAGTTTTAAGTTCCTCGGCATACACATCACAGACAAACTGAATTGGTCCACTCACACTGACAGCGTCGTGAAGAAGCGCAGCAGCGCCTATTCAACCTCAGGAGGCTGAAAAATTCGGCTTGTCACCAAAAGCACTCACAAACTTCTACAGATGCACAATCGAGAGCATCCTGGCGGGCTGTATCACCGCCTGGTACGGCAACTGCTCTGCCCTCAACCGTAAGGCTCTCCAGAGGGTAGTGAGGACTGCACAACGCATCACCGGGGGCAAACTACCTGCCCTCCAGGACACCTACACCACCCGTTGTTACAGGAAGGCCATAAAGATCATCAAGGACATCAACCACCCGAACCACTGCCTGTTCACCCCGCTATCATCCAGAAGGCGAGGTCAGTACAGGTGCATCAAAGCTGGGACCGAGAGACTGAAAAACAGCTTCTATCTCAAGGCCATCAGACTGTTAAATAGCCACCACTAACATTGAGTGGCTGCTGCCAACACACTGTCATTGACACTGACCCAACCCCAGCCATTTTAATAATGGGAATTGATGGAAATGATGTAAATATATATATATATATATATATATATATCACTAGCCACTTTAAACAATGCTACCTTATATAATGTTACTTACCCTACATTATTCATCTCATATGCATATGTATATACTGTACTCTACAACATTGACTGCATCCTTATGTAACACATGTATCACTAGCCACTTTAACTATGCCACTTTGTTTACTTTGTCTACACACTCATCTCATATGTATATACTGTACTCGATACCATCTACTGTATGCTGCTCTGTACCATCACTCATTCATATATCCTTATGTACATGTTCCTTATCCCCTTACACTGTGTATAATACAGTAGTTGTTTTTTTGGTTTTTTTTGGAATTGTTAGTTAGATTACTTGTTGGTTATCACTGCATTGTCGGAACTAGAAGCACAAGCATTTCGCTACACTCGCATTAACATCTGCTAACCATGTGTATGTGACAAATAAAATTTGATTTGATTTGATTTGACCATACACACACTACTGACCATACACACACTAATTAATACAGACATCACACTACTGACCAGACATCACACTACTGACCATACACACACTACTGACCATACACACACTACTGACCATACACACACTACTGACCATACACACACTACTGACCATACATCACACTAATTAAGACAGACATCACACTACTGACCATACACACACTAATTAATACAGACATCACACTACTGACCAGACATCACACAACTGACCATACACACACTAATTAATACAGACATCACACTACTGACCATACACACACTAATTAATACAGACATCACACTACTGACCATACACACACTACTGACCATACACACACTACTGACCATACACACACTAATTAAGACAGACATCACACTACTGACCATACATCACACTAATTAAGACAGACATCACACTACTGACCATACACACACTAATTAATACAGACATCACACTACTGACCAGACATCACACAACTGACCATACACACACTAATTAATACAGACATCACACTACTGACCATACACACACTAATTAATACAGACATCACACTACTGACCATACACACACTACTGACCATACACACACTACTGACCATACACACACTAATTAATACAGACATCACACTACTGACCATACACACACTACTGACCATACATCACACTACTGACCATACACACACTAATTAAGACAGACATCACACTACTGACCATACACACACTGGTGGTGGTAGTTATTTTATTACAATGTATATTGTATACATTGTTGCTTTGACAATATTGACACAATGGTTTTCATGCAAATAAAGCATCTTGAATTTGAGACAGAGACAGAGAGACAGAGACAGAGGGGGGGGGGGATGCTGAACAACAAGCCTCATGACATCCTGTCAAGTCCCTCCACATTGAAAGGTTTTGTGCCCAGGCAGGCAATTGTTCCATCAGGCCTGCGCTACTCTGTGTCCCAGGGCTGTAAGTGGTACATGTGCTCTGTGCCTGCCTTTCTCCCTGGAAAGGAGGGAACACAGAGACAGAACAGAGGGTCAGGGGTCAGTGCATTAGAGGCTGGTATTCTGATACGCTTAGATCATGTCAGAAGTTGCATTCTTTTCCATTTCTAGTGCACTCCTTTTGATCAGAGCCTTACGGGCTCAAGGCTAGTACTCTAGCAGTCAACACAGCTGGCTGAAGTCTCGCTCTATTGGCATCCATGACTAAACAAACAATGACTTACATCTCCCAGATACATCACAGGATAATGATTTGAGTTAATATGCGAGGTCGGCTACCACCCTGCACTCTGGTACTCTTATTGAAGCCCTGTGTGACCTCTGGTACTCTTATTGAAGCCCTGTGTGACCTCTGGTACTCTTATTGAAGCCCTGTGTGACCTCTGGTACTCTTATTGAAGCCCTGTGTGACCTCTGGTACTCTTATTGAAGCCCTGTGTGACCTCTGGTACTCTTATTGAAGCCCTGTGTGACCTCTGGTACTCTTATTGAAGCCCTGTGTGACCTCTGGTACTCTTATTGAAGCCCTGTGTGACCTCTGGTACTCTTATTGAAGCCCTGTGTGTCCTCTGGTACTCTTATTGAAGCCCTGTGTGACCTCTGGTACTCTTATTGAAGCCCTGTGTGACCTCTGGTACTCTTATTGAAGCCCTGTGTGACCTCTGGTACTCTTATTGAAGCCCTGTGTGACCTCTGGTACTCTTATTGAAGCCCTGTGTGACCTCTGGTACTCTATTTGAAGCCCTGTGTGACCTCTGGTACTCTTATTGAAGCCCTGTGTGACCTCTGGTACTCTTATTGAAGCCCTGTGTGACCTCTGGTACTCTTATTGAAGCCCTGTGTGACCTCTGGTACTCTTATTGAAGCCCTGTGTGACCTCTGGTACTCTTATTGAAGCCCTGTGTGACCTCTGGTACTCTTATTGAAGCCCTGTGTGTCCTCTGGTACTCTTATTGAAGCCCTGTGTGACCTCTGGTACTCTTATTGAAGCCCTGTGTGACCTCTGGTACTCTTATTGAAGCCCTGTGTGACCTCTGGTACTCTTATTGAAGCCCTGTGTGACCTCTGGTACTCTTATTGAAGCCCTGTGTGACCTCTGGTACTCTATTTGAAGCCCTGTGTGACCTCTGGTACTCTTATTGAAGCCCTGTGTGACCTCTGGTACTCTTATTGAAGCCCTGTGTGACCTCTGGTACTCTTATTGAAGCCCTGTGTGACCTCTGGTACTCTTATTGAAGCCCTGTGTGACCTCTGGTACTCTTATTGAAGCCCTGTGTGACCTCTGGTACTCTTATTGAAGCCCTGTGTGACCTCTGGTACTCTTATTGAAGCCCTGTGTGACCTCTGGTACTCTTATTGAAGCCCTGTGTGACCTCTGGTACTCTTATTGAAGCCCTGTGTGACCTCTGGTACTCTTATTGAAGCCCTGTGTGACCTCTGGTACTCTTATTGAAGCCCTGTGTGACCTCTGGTACTCTTATTGAAGCCTTGTGTGACCTCTGGTACTCTTATTGAAGCCCTGTGTGACCTCTGGTACTCTTATTGAAGCCCTGTGTGACCTCTGGTACTCTTATTGAAGCCCTGTGTGACCTCTGGTACTCTTATTGAAACCTTGGATGACCTCTGGTACTCTTATTGAAGCCCTGTGTGACCTCTGGTACTCTATTTGAAGCCCTGTGTGACCTCTGGTACTCTTATTGAAGCCTTGTGTGACCTCTGGTACTCTTATTGAAGCCCTGTGTGACCTCTGTGAGACTTCACAATGCTGTTGACACCTTGGGGAAGCGACAGAAAGCCTAAGCTCATTCGTGGCCCATTCACAGCCATATAAAGAGTCATTGGCATGAGGCGGTTTCAAAAAATGTGTCACTTCCTGATTGGATTTTTATCTGGGTTTCGCCTGTAACATCAGTTCTGTGGCACTCACAGGCAATATCTTTGCAGTTTTGGAAACGTCAGAGTGTTTTCTTTCCAAAGCTGTCAATTATATGCATAGTCGAGCATCTTATCGTGATAAAATATCTTGTTTAAAACGTAGCAAGAAGCAAGAATATGCATATTCTTGATACCATTTGAAAGGAAACACTGTGAAGTTTGTGGAAATGTGAAATGAATGTAGGATATTATAACACACAGAGATTGAGATGAAACTGTCCAGTTTGAGTGTTTGTTGCAGCTCGTTCCAGTCACTAGCTGCAGCGAACTGAAAAGACGAGCGACCCAGGGATGTGTGTGCTTTGGGGACCTTTAACAGAATGTGACTGGCAGAACAGGTGTTGTATGTGGAGGATGAGGGCTGCAGTAGATATCTCAGATAGGAGCAAGTGAGGCCGAAGAGGGTTTTATAAATAAGCATCAACCAGTGGGTCTTGCGACAGGTATACAGAGATGACCAGTTTATAGAGGAGTATAGAGTGCAGTGATGTGTCCTATATGGAGCATTGGTGGCAAATCTGATGGCCGAATGGTAAAGAACATCTAGCCGCTCGAGAGCACCCTTACCTGCCGATCTATAAATTATGTCTCCTTAATCTAGCATGGGTAGGATGGTCATCTGAATCAGGATTCGTTTGGCAGCTGGGATGAAAGAGGAGCGATTACGATAGAGGAAATGAAGTCTAGATTTAATTTTAGCCTGTAGCTGTGATATGTGCTGAGAGAAGGACAGTGTACCGTCTAGCCATACTCCCAAGTACGTATATGAGGTGACTACCTCAAGCTCTAAACCATCAGAGGTAGTAATAACACCTGTGAGAAGAGGGGCATTCTTCTAACCAAACCACATGACCTCTGTTTTGGAGGTGTTCCCCAAGCTCGATCCTAGGCCCCACACGCTTCTCAATTTACATCAACAACATGCTCAGGTAGTGCGAAGCTCTCTCATCCATTTATATGCAGATGATACAGTCTAATAGTGGTCCTTCTGTAGCTCAGTTGGTAGAGCATGGCGCTTGTAACGCCAGGGTAGTGGGTTCGATCCCCGGGACCACCCATACATAGAATGTATGCACACATGACTGTAAGTCGCTTTGGATAAAAGCGTCTGCTAAATGGCATATATTATATTATATTATATTATTATTATTATATTATATTATTATTATATTTAATACACAGCTGGCCCCTCCCCGGAGTTTGTGTTAAAAGCTCTACAACAAAGCTTTCTTATTGCCTAACAAGCTTTCTCCAGCCTTAAACGTATTCTGAACACCTCTAAAACAGAGGAACCAAAAATATAAGCTTGTTTTACTCCAATGTTGTAAACATTGTAAATGTAAACAAACACTGTATAGCCTCATAACATGGTTATAACTATAATGTTGATATCATGGATGGTCAGCATCTATAACTCTGTCTATTAATCTGAGAGTCGTTACATTTCTCCAGGCCCAAGCAAAAAAGAGGCGGGGCTTTTGTTAATGTTTCGTCTGTGGCCTTTTTTAAACAGCTGCAGCATTTATTTTTCATGAGCCCCAATCAGTCCTCCATGACAACAAAATCATAAACAACCGAGTAGGGCTTGCTAACAAATCCTTATTTCTGGAGTCATGCTAAGGTAAAACAATTTGGCTAACCTATACTTCCATATTGTCACACCCTGACCTTAGAGAGCCTTTTAATGTCTCTATTTGGTTTGGTCAGGGTGTGATTTGGGGTGGGCATTCTATGTTTTGTTATCTATGATTTTGTATTTCTATGTTTTGGCTGGGTATAGTTCTCAATCAGAGACAGCTGTCTATAGTTGTCTCTGATTGGGAACCATACTTAGCCCTTTTTCCCTCCTTTCTTGGTGGGAAGTTGACTTTGTTTAGGGCACATAGCCTTTATCTTCACGGTTTGTTTTTTGTACTGTTTATTGTTTTGTTCTGCGTCATTTTTACAATAAAAACAAAATGTACGCTCACGACGCTGCACCTTGGTCCTAAAAACAAAATGTACGCTCACCATGCTGCACCTTGGTCCTCTTCCTTCAACAGCCGTGACACATATTTCCATGTATTGAAGATCAAGGGGTATAACTGTCATGTTTTGTCTTATATTGTCTTGTCATTTTGCTTTCCCTTCTGTTCGTTTTCCCCCTGCTGGTCTTTTTAGGTTCGTTCCCTTTTTTCTCTCTCCCTCCCTCTCTCTCTTCTCTCTATCGTTCCGTTCCTGCTCCCAGCTGTTCCTATTCCCCTAATCAATCATCTAATCTTTTCACACCTGTTCCGTATCTTGCCCTCTGATTAGAGTCCCTATTTCTCCCCTTGTCTTCCGTTTCTGTCCTGTCGGATCCTTGTATATTGTTCGCTGTGCTGTGTCTTGTTTCCCTCAGATGCTGCGTGTGAGCAGGTGTCTGAGTCTGCTACGGTCGGTGCCTTCCCGAGGCAACCTACAGTTTATGGTCGAGTCTCCAGTCTGTCCTCGTCACCACGAGTGGAATTAGTTTTTGATGCTTTGTTTACCGCTCCGATTTGTCTAGGAGTATTGCATATTTCCTTTACTGGAATAAAGACTCTGTTTTCGCCAAGTCACTTTTGGGTCCTCATTCACCAGCATAACAATAACATTTATTGGAATGACTGGGATTCTGATAGACTTTGGTCTTTAACGTAAAGATATAATTGTAGTAGGAAGCGATGGGTAGTTAGTATCCATGTTTGGACTTAAAAATATAAACATATTAATGTAAAGACGTAATTGTATTATTATACGTAATAGAAAGCATTAGAAGAAACCTACATAACCAACCCATAAAGGAACATTTACATCCATAGATGTCTTCTTCTACTGCCTCTTAAGGGGAAAGTAATCATAATAGAAAGCATTAGAAGAAACCTACATAACCAACCCATAAAGGAACATTTACATCCATAGATGTCTTCTTCTACTGCCTCTTAAGGGGAAAGTAATCTAAACGTAAATGAATGTAGTCAGATTACATTAGTGAGTTACGTTACTGATTACAATAACTATTAACTGTAATGGATTACGTTTAGAAAGTAAACCACACAACCCTGTCTGTTAATCTGTTGGGGCGGTATGCAAACTGTAGTGGGTGTCGGGTGTCAGGGGAGGGGATATGATCCTTAAAAAGGGTATTAGGTACAGCCAAGCAAGTAGGGACAAAAGACTAGGATAAGGAGAGATTGAATATATAGTTGAAGTCGGTTGAAGTATATAGTTGAAGTTTACATACACCTTAGCCAAATACATTTAAACTAAGTTTTTCACAATTCCTGACAATTAGTCCTTGTAAAAGTTACCTGTGTTAGGTCAGTTAGGATCACCACTTCATTTTAAGAATGTGAAATGTCAGAATAATAGTAGAGAGGATGATTTATTTCAGCTTTTATTTCTTTCATCACATTCGCAGTGGGTCAGAAGTTTACATACACTCAATTAGTATTTGGTAGCATTGCCTTTAAATTGTTTAACTTGGGTCAAATGTTTCTGGTAGCCTTTCACAAGATTCCCACAATAGGTTGGGTGAATTTTGGCCCATTCCTCATGACAGAGCTAGCGTAACTGAATCAGGTTTGCAGGCCTCCTTGTTTGCACACGGTTTTTCAGTTCTTCCCACAAATTTTATATAGGATTGAGGTCAGGGCTTTGTGATGGCCACTCCAATATCTTGACTTTGGTGTTCTTAAGCCATTATGCCACATTTTTTGGAAGTCATTGTCCATTTGGAAGACCCATTTGCGACCAAGCTTAAACTTTCTGACTAATGTCTTGAGTTGTTGCTTCAATATATCCACATAATTTTCCTTTTTCCTCTAAACATAACAATGGTCATTATGGCCAAACAGTTCTATTTTTGTTTCCTCAGACCAGAGGACATTTCTCCAAAATTATGAACTTTTGTCCCCATGTGCAGATGCAAACTGTAGTCTGGCTTTTTTATGGCGGTTTTGGAGCAGTGGCTTCTTCCTAGCTGAGCAGCCTTTCAGCTTATGTCAATATAAGACTTGTTTTATTCTGGATATAGATACTTTTGTACCTGTTTCTGTAACGCCTTGGTCATTGTATCTTGTGTTTTTGTTATATGTTTGGGTAGGCCAGGGTGTGACATGGGTTTATATTGTCATGTTTTGTCTTAGATTGTCTTGTCATTATGCTTTCCCTTCTGTTCGTTTCCCCCTGCTGGTCTTATTAGGTTCGTTCCCTTTTTCTATCCCTCTCTCTCCCCCTCCCTCTCTCTCCTCTCTCTATCGTTCCGTTCCTGCTCCCAGCTGTTCCTATTCCCCTAATCATCATTTAGTCTTCCCACACCTGTTCCTTATCTTTTCCCCTGATTAGAGTCCCTATTTCTTCCCTTGTTTTCCGTTCCTGTCCTGTCGGATCCTTGTCTATTGTTCACCGTGCTGTGTCTATGTATTGCCCTGTCGTGTCGTGTTTCCCTCAGATGCTGCGTGGTGAGCAGGTGTCTGAGTCTGCTACGTTCAAGTGCCTTCCCGAGGCAACCTGCAGTTCTTGATCAAGTCTCCAGTCTGTTCTCGTCATTACGAGTAGTATTATGCCTTTTGTTTGTAAAGTAACTTTACTGGATTAAAAACTCTGTTTTCGCCAAGTCGCTTTTGGGTCCTCATTCACCTGCATAACAGAAGGATCCGACCAAGGAATGGACCCAGCGACTACAGATGCTCGTAACACTGCCGTCGAGATCCAAGGAGCCATGCTCGGCAGACACGAGCAGGAATTGTCTGCTGCTCGCCATGCCGTGGAGAACCTGGCCGCTCAGGTTTCCGACCTCTGGACAGTTCCAGAGTCTTCGTCTCGTGCCACCTGTTACTTCCTGGCCTGCCGAGCCTCCGGAACCTAGGGTTAATAACCCACCTTGCTACTCCGGGCAGCCCACGGAGTGCTGCTCCTTTCTCACCCAGTGTGATATTGTGTTCTCTCTCCAACCCAACACATACTCTAGCGAGAGAGCTCGGGTTGCTTACGTCATTTCACTCCTTACTGGCCGGGCTCGAGAGTGGGGCACAGCTATCTGGGAGGCAAGGGCTGATTGTTCTAACAATTACCAGAACTTTAAAGAGGAGATGATTCGGGTTTTTGACCGTTCAGCTTTTGGTAGGGAGGCTTCTAGGGCCCTGGCTTCCCTATGCCAAGGTGATCGATCCATAACGGATTACTCTATAGAGTTTCGCACTCTTGCTGCCTCTAGTGACTGGAACGAGCCGGCGCTGCTCGCTCGTTTTCTGGAGGGACTCCACGCAGTGGTCAAAGATGAGATTCTCTCTCGGGAGGTTCCTTCCAGTGTGGACTCTTTGATTGCTCTCGCCATCCGCATAGAACGACGGGTAGATCTTCGTCACCAAGCTCGTGGAAGAGAGCTCGCGTCAACGGTGTTTCCCTGCTCCGCATCGCAACCATCTCCCTCCTCTGGCTCAGAGACTGAGCCCATGCAGCTGGGAGGTATTCGCATCTCGACCAAGGAGAGGGAACGGAGGATCACCAACCGCCTGTGCCTCTATTGCGGATTTGATGGACATTTTGTCAATTCATGTCCAGTAAAGGCCAGAGCTCATCAGTAAGCGGAGGGCTACTGGTGAGCGCTACTACTCAGGTCTCTTCATCTAGATCCTGTACTACTATGTCGGTCCATCTACGCTGGACCGGTTCGGGTGCTACATGCAGTGCCTTGATTGACTCTGGGGCTGAGGGTTGTTTCATGGACGAAGCATGGGCTCGGAAACATGACATTCCTTTCAGACAGTTAGACAAGCCTACGCCCATGTTTGCCTTAGATGGTAGTCATCTTCCCAGTATCAGATTTGAGACACTACCTTTAACTCTCACAGTATCTGGTAACCACAGTGAGACTATTTCTTTTTTGATTTTTCGTTCACCTTTTACACCTATTGTTTTGGGTCATCCCTGGCTAGTATGTCATAATCCTTCTATTAATTGGTCTAGTAATTCTATCCTATCCTGGAACGTTTCTTGTCATGTGAAGTGTTTAATGTCTGCCATCCCTCCCATTTCTTCTGTCCCCACTTCTCAGGAGGAACCTGGCGATTTGACAGGAGTGCCGGAGGAATATCATGATCTGCGCACGGTCTTCAGTCGGTCCCGAGCCAACTCCCTTCCTCCTCACCGGTCGTATGATTGTAGTATTGATCTCCTTCCGGGGACCACTCCTCCTCGGGGTAGACTATACTCTCTGTCGGCTCCCGAACGTAAGGCTCTCGAGGATTATTTATCTGTGTCTCTTGACGCCGGTACCATAGTGCCTTCTTCCTCTCCGGCCGGGCGGGGTTCTTTTTTGTTAAGAAGAAGGACGGTACTCTGCGCCCCTGCGTGGATTATCGAGGGCTGAATGACATAACGGTTAAGAATCGTTATCCGCTTCCCCTTATGTCATCAGCCTTCGAGATTCTGCAGGGAGCCAGGTGCTTTACTAAGTTGGACCTTCGTAACGCTTACCATCTCGTGCGCATCAGAGAGGGGGACGAGTGGAAAACGGCGTTTAACACTCCGTTAGGGCATTTTGAGTACCGGGTTCTGCCGTTTGGTCTCGCCAATGCGCCAGCTGTTTTTCAGGCATTAGTTAATGATGTTCTGAGAGACATGCTGAACATCTTTGTTTTTGTCTATCTTGACGATATCCTGATTTTTTCACCGTCACTCGAGATTCATGTTCAGCACGTTCGACGTGTTCTACAGCGCCTTTTAGAGAATTGTCTCTACGTAAAGGCTGAGAAGTGCTCTTTTCATGTCTCCTCCGTTACTTTTCTCGGTTCCGTTATTTCGGCTGAAGGCATTCAGATGGATTCCGCTAAGGTCCAAGCTGTCAGTGATTGGCCCGTTCCAAGGTCACGTGTCGAGTTGCAGCGCTTTTTAGGTTTCGCTAATTTCTATCGGCGTTTCATTCGTAATTTCGGTCAAGTTGCTGCCCCTCTCACAGCTCTTACTTCTGTCAAGACGTGTTTTAAGTGGTCCGGTTCCGCCCAGGGAGCTTTTGATCTTCTAAAAGAACGTTTTACGTCCGCTCCTATCCTCGTTACTCCTGACGTCACTAGACAATTCATTGTCGAGGTTGACGCTTCAGAGGTAGGCGTGGGAGCCATTCTATCCCAGCGCTTCCAGTCTGACGATAAGGTTCATCCTTGCGCTTATTTTTCTCATCGCCTGTCGCCATCTGAGCGCAACTATGATGTGGGTAACCGTGAACTGCTCGCCATCCGCTTAGCCCTAGGCGAATGGCGACAGTGGTTGGAGGGGGCGACCGTTCCTTTTGTCGTTTGGACAGACCATAAGAACCTTGAGTACATCCGTTCTGCCAAACGACTTAATGCCCGTCAAGCTCGTTGGGCGTTGTTTTTCGCTCGTTTCGAGTTTGTGATTTCTTACCGTCCGGGTAGCAAAAACACCAAGCCTGATGCCTTATCCCGTCTGTTTAGTTCTTCTGTGGCTTCTACTGATCCCGAGGGGATTCTTCCTTATGGGCGTGTTGTCGGGTTGACAGTCTGGGGAATTGAAAGACAGGTTAAGCAAGCACTCACGCACACTGCGTCGCCGCGCGCTTGTCCTAGTAACCTCCTTTTCGTTCCTGTTTCCACTCGTCTGGCTGTTCTTCAGTGGGCTCACTCTGCCAAGTTAGCTGGTCATCCCGGTGTTCGAGGCACTCTTGCGTCTATTCGCCAGCGCTTTTGGTGGCCGACTCAGGAGCGTGACACGCGCCGTTTCGTGGCTGCTTGTTCGGACTGCGCGCAGACTAAGTCGGGTAACTCTCCTCCTGCCGGTCGTCTCAGACCGCTCCCCATTCCTTCTCGACCATGGTCTCACATCGCCCTAGACTTCATTACCGGTCTGCCTTTGTCTGCGGGGAAGACTGTGATTCTTACGGTTGTCGATAGGTTCTCTAAGGCGGCACATTTCATTCCCCTCGCTAAACTTCCTTCCGCTAAGGAGACGGCACAAATCATCATCGAGAATGTGTTCAGAATTCATGGCCTCCCGTTAGACGCCGTTTCAGACAGAGGCCCGCAATTCACGTCACAGTTTTGGAGGGAGTTCTGTCGTTTGATTGGTGCGTCCGTCAGTCTCTCTTCCGGGTTTCATCCCCAGTCTAACGGTCAAGCAGAGAGGGCCAATCAGACGATTGGTCGCATACTACGCAGCCTTTCTTTCAGAAACCCTGCGTCTTGGGCAGAACAGCTCCCTGGGCAGAATACGCTCACAACTCGCTTCCTTCGTCTGCTACCGGGTTATCTCCGTTTCAGAGTAGTCTGGGTTACCAGCCTCCTCTGTTCTCATCCCAGCTTGCCGAGTCCAGCGTTCCCTCCGCTCAAGCGTTTGTCCAACGTTGTGAGCGCACCTGGAGGAGGGTGAGGTCTGCACTTTGCCGTTACAGGGCACAGACTGTGAGAGCCGCCAATAAACGCAGGATTAAGAGTCCAAGGTATTGTTGCGGCCAGAGAGTGTGGCTTTCCACTCGCAACCTTCCTCTTACGACAGCTTCTCGTAAGTTGACTCCGCGGTTCATTGGTCCGTTCCGTGTCTCCCAGGTCGTCAATCCTGTCGCTGTGCGACTGCTTCTTCCGCGACATCTTCGTCGCGTCCATCCTGTCTTCCATGTCTCCTGTGTCAAGCCCTTTCTTCGCACCCCCGTTCGTCTTCCCTCCCCCCTCCCGTCCTTGTCGAGAGCGCACCTATTTACAAGGTACGTAAGATCATGGACATGCGTTCTCGGGGACGGGGTCACCAATACTTAGTGGATTGGGAGGGTTACGGTCCTGAGGAGAGGAGTTGGGTTCCGTCTCGGGACGTGCTGGACCGTTCACTTATTGATGATTTCCTCCGTTGCCGCCAGGATTCCTCCTCGAGTGCGCCAGGAGGCGCTCGGTGAGTGGGGGGTACTGTCATGTTTTGTCTTAGATTGTCTTGTCATTATGCTTTCCCTTCTGTTCGTTTCCCCCTGCTGGTCTTATTAGGTTCGTTCCCTTTTTCTATCCCTCTCTCTCCCCTCCCTCTCTCTCCTCTCTCTATCGTTCCGTTCCTGCTCCCAGCTGTTCCTATTCCCCTAATCATCATTTAGTCTTCCCACACCTGTTCCTTATCTTTTCCCCTGATTAGAGTCCCTATTTCTTCCCTTGTTTTCCGTTCCTGTCCTGTCGGATCCTTGTCTATTGTTCACCGTGCTGTGTCTATGTATTGCCCTGTCGTGTCGTGTTTCCCTCAGATGCTGCGTGGTGAGCAGGTGTCTGAGTCTGCTACGTTCAAGTGCCTTCCCGAGGCAACCTGCAGTTCTTGATCAAGTCTCCAGTCTGTTCTCGTCATTACGAGTAGTATTATGCCTTTTGTTTGTAAAGTAACTTTACTGGATTAAAAACTCTGTTTTCGCCAAGTCGCTTTTGGGTCCTCATTCACCTGCATAACATATATGTTGTATTTCGTATTGGGGTTTGTATTAATTGGGAGTGTGTATTAGTAGGGGTGTGTCTAGTTAGGCTTGGCTGCCTGAGGCGATTCCTAATTGGAGTCAGCTGATTCTAGTTGTCTCGGATTGGGAACCGTATTTAGGCAGCCTGAGTGCGCGTTGTATTTCGTGGGTGATTGTACCTGTCTTTGTGTTAGTCACCAGATAGTCTGTAATTAGTTTCACTCGTTTGTTGTTTTGTATTCTCAGTTATTTCATGTACAGCATTTTCTTCATTAAAAGTCATGAGTAACCTACACGCTGCATTTCGGTCTGACTCACTTCAAACAGCAGAAGAACAACATTACAGAATCGCCCACAACGATTTACAGACCGAGCAGCGTGTGAACTGGCAGGAGCTAAAGGAGGACGATATGGACGGCAGAAGCAGGGATTATAAGACGTGGGAAGAAATCGACAGGTGGGCAGCCGACCCAGTGCGAGTGCAAGAGCCCGCCTGGGATTCCCTACAGCACTGCGAAGAGGGCTATACATGGATGGAATCGAAAAGGAAAGCACGGCTATACAGAGCGAAAACCGTAGGTAACGGGGGAAAGCGCAGAGGAGAGTGGCAGAGTCAGGAGTCAGACCTGAGCCTACTCTCCCTGTTAATTGTGAGGAGCAGCAATATGAGGACTTCTGGTCTTGGGAGATGATATTAGACGGAAAAGGACCCTGGGCGCAGCCGGGAGAATATCGCCGTCCCAAGGAGGAAATAGAAGTAGCTAAAGCGGAGAGGCGTGAGTATGAGGAGGCAGCACTGCGACGCAGTTGGAAACCGGAAAGTCACCCCAAAAATTATTGGGGGGCTAAAAGGGAGAATAGTTATGCCAGGTAGGAAACCTGTGCATACTCCTGTGCTCACCGTTGGGCTAGAGAGACCGCGCAGGCACCGTGTTATGCTATGGAGCGCACGGTGTTTCCAGTGCGGGTGCAGAGCCAGCTGCGACTCATACCAGCCCTTCCTATTGGCCGGGCTAGAGTGGGCATCGAGCCAGGTAAGCTTGGGCAGGCTCGGTGCTCTAGAGCTCCAGTGCGCCTGCACGGTCCGGTCTATCCAGAGCCACCTCTACACACCAGTCCTCCGGTAGCAGCTCCCCGCACCAGGCTTCCTGTGCGTGTCCTCGCGCCAGTACCTCCAGTTCCAGCACCAAGCACCAGGCCTCCAGTGCGCCTCGCCTGTTCAGCGCAGCCAGTGCTTTTCTCCCCTCCTGCGCTGCCGGAGTCTCCCGCTTGTTTAGCGCAACCAGAGCTGTTCTCTTCTCCTGCGCTATCGGAGTCTCCCGCCTGTTTAGCGCAGCCAGAGCCTTTCTCCTCTCTTGCGCTGCCGGAGTCACCTGTCTGTCCAGCGCCACCAGTGCTCCCAGTCGGCCCAGCGCGTCCAGTGCGCATCGCCTGTTCAGCACAGCCAGTGCTTTTCTCCCCTCCTGTGCTATCGGAGTCTCCAGCCTGTTCAGCGCAGCCAGAGCCTTTCTCCTCTCCTGCACTGCCGGAGTCTCCTGTCTGCCCAGCTCCGCCAGTGCTACCAGTCGGCCCAGCGTGTCCAGTGCGCCTCGCCTGTTCAGCGCAGCCAGAGCTTTTCTCCTCTCCTGCACTGTTGGAGTCTCCCGCCTGTTCAGCTCAGCCAGAGCCTTTCTCCTCTCCTGCGCTGCCGGAGTCTCCTGTCTGCCCAGCGCCGCCAGTCGGCCCAGCGTCACCAGTCTGCCAGGATCCACCAGAAGTGCCAGTCTGCCAGGATCCGCCAGAAGTGCCAGTCTGCCAAGATCTTCTAGATCGGCCAGACAACCTTAATCATCCAGGTCCACCAGCCAGCCAGGATTTACCGGAGCCTACTACCTGCCTGAGCTTCCTCTCAGTACTGAGCTTCCTCTCAGTACTAGGCTCCCTCTCTGTACTGGGCTCCCTCTCAGTACCGAGCTTCCTCTCAGTACTGAGCTTCCTCTCAGTACCGGGCTTCCCCTCAGTACCGGGCTTCTCCTCAGTACCGGGCTGCTTCGGTCCCGGGCTGCCCCTCTATCCCGGGCTGCCCCTCTGTCCCGGGCTGCCCCCCTGTCCCGAGCTGCTCCGCTGTCCTGAGATGCCCCTCTATCCTGAGTTACCCCTCGGTCCCGAGCTGCCCCTCAGTTATGTGGGGATCAGGGTGAGGACTATTAGGCCATGGTCGGCGGAGAAGGTGGATTATCCTAGGACGCGAAGGGGAGGAACTAGGACATTTATGGAGTGGGGTCCACGTCCCGAGCCAGAACCGCCACCATGGACAGACGCCCACCCGGACCCTCCCTATGCTCTTTAGGTGCGTCCCGGAGTCCGCACCTTAGGGGGGGGTTCTGTCACGCCTTGGTCATTGTATCTTGTGTTTTTGTTATATGTTTGGGTAGGCCAGGGTGTGACATGGGTTTATATGTTGTATTTCGTATTGGGGTTTGTATTAATTGGGAGTGTGTATTAGTAGGGGTGTGTTTAGTTAGGCTTGGCTGCCTGAGGCGATTCCTAATTGGAGTCAGCTGATTCTAGTTGTCTCGGATTGGGAACCGTATTTAGGCAGCCTGAGTGCGCGTTGTATTTCGTGGGTGATTGTACCTGTCTTTGTGTTAGTCACCAGATAGGCTGTAATTAGTTTCACTCGTTTGTTGTTTTGTATTCTCAGTTATTTAATGTACAGCATTTTCTTCATTAAAAGTCATGAGTAACCTACACGCTGCATTTCGGTCGGACTCACTTCAAACAACAGACGAACGACATTACAGTTTCCTCCAGCATCTTCACAAGGTCCTTTGCTGTTGTTCTGGGATTGATTTGCACTTTTCGCACCCAAGTACTTTTATCTCTAGGAAACAGAACGCGTCTCCTTCCTGAGCGGTATGACGGCTGCGTTGTCCCATGGTGTTTATACTTGCGTACTATTGTTTGTACAGATGAACGTAGTGCCTTCAGGCATTGGGAAATTTCTCCCAAGGATGAACCAGACTTGTGGAGGTCGACAGTAAGTACAGATAGTAGTATAAATCCCCTGGCACAGTCCCCGCAGCCGGACAACTTTCTCACGGTTTCTGGAAGGAAATGCTGTAGGAAAGCCGCTCATTCAGCCGACAGAAACTTTAAACCGGTTTTCCCCATTAAGCAGCGGGTCGGAGTCAGAGGCCGAGTCTTCTCTGGTCTCTACTCCTCCCGTTACGGGGTCTGAGACGCCGAAGCTTCCCACCATTAGCTCTGACAAATTGAAAACTCTAGTCATTGGCGACTCCATTACCCGCAGTATTAGACTTAAAACGAATCATCCAGCGATCATACACTGTTTACCAGGGGGCAGGGCTACCGACGTTAAGGCTAATCTGAAGATGGTGCTGGCTAAAGCTAAAACTGGCGAGTGTAGAGAGTATAGAGATATTGTTATCCACGTCGGCACCAACGATGTTAGGATGAAACAGTCAGAGATCACCAAGCGCAACATAGCTTCTGCGTGCATTTCAGCTAGAAAGATGTGTCGGCATCGAGTAATTGTCTCTGGCCCCCTCCCAGTTAGGGAGTGATGAGCTCTACAGCAGAGTCTCACAACTCAATCGCTGGTTGAAAACTGTTTTCTGCCCCTCCCAAAAGATAGAATTTGTAGATAATTGGCCCTCTTTCTGGGACTCACCCACAAACAGGACCAAGCCTGGCCTGCTGAGGAGTGACGGACTCCATCCTAGCTGGAGGGGTGCTCTCATCTTATCTACCAACATAGACAGGGCTCTAACTCCTCTAGCTCCACAATGAAATAAGGTGCAGGCCAGGCAGCAGGCTGTTAGCCAGCCTGCCAGCATAGTGGAGTCTGCCACTAGCACAGTCAGTGTAGTCAGCTCAGCTATCACCATTGAGACCGTGTCTGTGCCTCGACCTAGGTTGGGCAAAACTAAACATGGCGGTGTTCGCCTTAGCAATCTCACTAGGATAAAGACCACCTCCATTCCAGTCATTACTGAAAGAGATCATGATACCTCACATCTCAAAATAGGGCTACTTAATGTTAGATCCCTTACTTCAAAGGCAATTATGGTCAATGAACTAATCACTGATCATAATCTTGATGTGATTGGCCTGACTGAAACATGGCTTAAGCCTGATGAATTTACTGTTTTAAATGAGGCCTCACCTCCTGGCTACACTAGTGACCATATCCCTCGTGCATCCCTCAAAGGCGGAGGTGTTGCTAACATTTACGATAGCAAATTTCAATTTACAAAAAAAAAATGACGTTTTCATCTTTTGAGCTTCTAGTCATGAAATCTATGCAGCCTACTCAATGACTTTTTATAGCTACTGTTTACAGGCCTCCTGGGCCATATACAGCGTTTCTCACTGAGTTCCCTGAATTCCTATCGGACCTTGTAGTCATAGCAGATAATATTCTAATCTTTGGTGACTTTAATATTCACATGGAAAAGTCCACAGATCCACTCCAAAAGGCTTTCGGAGCCATCATCGACTCAGTGGGTTTTGTCCAACATGTCTCTGGACCCACTCACTGTCACAGTCATACGCTGGACCTAGTTTTGTCCCATGGAATAAATGTTGTGGATCTTAATGTTTTTCCTCATAATCCTGGACTATCGGACCACCATTTTATTATGTTTGCAATTGCAACAAATAGTCTGCTCAGACCCCAACCAAGGACCATCAAAAGTCGTGCTATAAATTCACAGACAACACAAAGATTCCTTGATGCCCTTCCAGACTCCCTCTGCCTACCCAAGAACGCCAGAGGACAAAAATCAGTTAACCACCTAACTGAGAATCTCAATTTAATCTTGCGCAATACCCTAGATGCAGTTGCACCCCTAAAAACTAAAAACATTCCTCATAAGAAACTAGCTCCCTGGTACACAGAAAATACCCGAGCTCTGAAGCAAGCTTCCAGAAAATTGGAACGGAAATGGCGCCACACCAAACTGGAAGTCTTCCGACTAGCTTGGAAAGATGGTACCGTGCAGTACCGAAGAGCCCTTACTGCTGCTCGATCATCCTATTTTTCTAACTTAATTGAGGAAAATAAGAACAATCCAAAATTCCTTTTTGATACTCTCGCAAAGCTAACTAAAAAGCAGCATTCCCCAAGAGAGGATGACTTTCACTTTAGCAGTGATAAATTCATGAACTTCTTTGAGGAAAAGATTATGATTATTAGAAAGCAAATTACGGACTCCTCTTTAAACCTGCGTATTCCTCCAAACCTCAGTTGTCCTGAGTCTGCACAACTCTGCCAGGACCTAGGATCAAGAGAGACGCTCAAGTGTTTTAGTACTATATCTCTTGACACAATGATGAAAATAATCATGGCCTCTAAACCTTCAAGCTGCATACTGGACCCTATTCCAACTAAACTACTGAAAGAGCTGCTTCCTGTGCTTGGCCCTCCTATGTTGAACATAATAAATGGCTCTCTATCCACTGGATGTGTACCAAACTCACTAAAAGTGGCAGTAATAAAGCCTCTCTTGAAAAAGCCAAACCTTGACCCAGAAAATATAAAAAACTATCGGCCTATATCGAATCTTCCATTCCTCTCAAAATTTTTTAGAGAAGACTGTTGGGCAGCAACTCACTGCTTTCCTGAAGACAAACAATGTATACGAAATGCTTCAGTCTGGTTTTAGACCCCATCATAGCACTGAGACGGCACTTGTGAAGGTGGTAAATGACATTTTAATGGCATCGGACCGAGGCTCTGCATCTGTCCTCGTGCTCCTAGACCTTAGTGCTGCTTTTAATACCATCGATCACCACATTCTTTTGGAGAGATTGGAAACCCAAATTGGTCTACACGGACAAGTTCTGGCCTGGTTCAGATCTTATCTGTCGGAAAGATATCAGTTTGTCTCTGTGAATGGTTTGTCCTCTGACAAATCAACTGTAAATTTCGGTGTTCCTCAAGGTTCCGTTTTAGGACCACTATTGTTTTCACTATACATTTTATCTCTTGGGGATGTTATTCGAAAACATAATGTTAACTTTCACTGCTATGCGGATGACACAAAGCTGTACATTTCAATGAAACATGGTGAAGCCCCAAAATTGCCCCACGCTAGAAGCATGTGTTTCAGACATAATGAAGTGGATGGCTGCAAACTTTCTACTATTAAACTCGGACAAAACAGAGATGCTTGTTCTAGGTCCCAAGAAACAAAGAGATCTTCTGTTGAATCTGACAATTAATCTTAATGGTTGTACAGTCGTCTCAAATAAAACTGTGAAGGACCTCGGCGTTACTCTGGACCCTGATCTCTCTTTTGAAGAACATATCAAGACCATTTCAAGGACAGCTTTTTTCCATCTACGTAATATTGCAAAAATCAGAAACTTTCTGTCCAAAAATGATGCAGAAAAATTAATCCATGCTTTTGTCACTTCTAGGTTAGACTACTGCAATGCTCTACTTTCCGGCTACCCGGATAAAGCACTAAATAAACTTCAGTTAGTGCTAAATACGGCTGCTAGAATCCTGACTAGAACCAAAAAAATTGATCATATTACTCCAGTGTTAGCCTCTCTACACTGGCTTACTGTCAAAGCAAGGGCTGATTTTAAGGTTTCACTGCTAACCTACAAAGCATTACATGGGCTTGCTCCTACCTATCTCTCTGATTTGGTCCTGCCGTACATACCTACATGTACGCTACGGTCACAAGACGCAGGCCTCCTAATTGTCCCTAGAATTTCTAAGCAAACAGCTGGAGGCAGGGCTTTCTCCTATAGAGCTCCATTTTTATGGAACGGTCTGCCTACCCATGTCAGAGAAGCAAACTCGGTCTCAACCTTTAAGTCTTTACTGAAAACTGATCTCTTCAGTGGGTCATATGATTGAGTGTAGTCTGGCCCAGGAGTGGGAAGGTGAATGGAAAGGCTCTGGAGCAACGAACCGCCCTTGCTGTCTCTGCCTGGCCGGTTCCCCTCTTTCCACTGGGATTCTCTGCCTCTAACCCTATTACAGGGGCTGAGTAACTGGCTTACTGGTGCTCTCTCATGCCGTCCCTGCAGGGGGTGCATCACCTGAGTGGGTTGATTTACTGTTGTGGTCATCCTGTCTGGGTTGGCGCCCCCCCCCCCACTTGGGCTGTGCCGTGGCGGAGATCTTTGTGGGCTATACTCGGCCTTGTCTCAGGATGGTAAGTTGGTGGTTGAAGATATCCCTCTAGTGGTGTGGGGGCTGTGCTTTGGCAAAGTGGGTGGGGTTATATCCTTCCTGTTTGGCCCTGTCCGGGGGTGTCCTCGGATGGGGCCACAGTGTCTCCTGTCCCCTCCTGTCTCAGCCTCCAGTATTTATGCTGCAGTAGTTTGTATCGGGGGCTAGGGTCAGTTTGTTATATCTGGAGTACTTCTCCTGTCCTATTCGGTGTCCTGCATGAATCTAAGTGTGCGTTCTCTCCTTTCTTTCTTTCTCTCTCTCGGAGGACCTGAGCCCTAGGACCATGCCCCAGTACTACCTGACATGATGACTACTTGCTGTCCCCAGTCCACCTGGCCATGCTGCTGCTCCAGGTTCAACTGACCTGAGCGCTAGGACCATGCCCCAGGACTACCTGACATGATGACTCCTTGCTGTCCCCAGTCCACCTGGCCATGCTGCTGCTCCAGTTTCAACTGTTCTGCCTTACTATTATTCGACCATGCTGGTCATTTATGAACATTTGAACATCTTGGCCATGTTATGTTATAATCTCCACCCGGCACAGCCAGAAGAGGACGGGCCACCCCACATATGCTCTCTCTAATTCTCTCTTTCTTTCTCTCTCTCGGAGGAGCTGAGCCCTAGGACCGTGCCCCAGGACTACCTGACATGATGACTCCTTGCTGTCCCCAGTCCACCTGACTGTGATGCTGCTCCAGTTTCAACTGTTCTGCCTTGTTATTATTCGACCATGCTGGTCATTTATGAACATTTGAACATCTTGGCCATGTTCTGTTATAATCTCTACCTGGCACAGCCAGAAGAGGACTGGCCACCCCACATAGCCTGGTTCCTCTCTAGGTTTCTTCCTAGGTTTTGGCCTTTCTAGGGAGTTTTTCCTAGCCACCGTGCTTCTACACCTGCATTGCTTGCTGTTTGGGGTTTTAGGCTGGGTTTCTGTACAGCACTTTGAGATATCAGCTGATGTACGAAGGGCTATATAAAAATACATTTGATTGATTTGATTTGGTCTAGGTAGGTCTATAGTGCCTGGAGTGGTTCTCAATCAGAGGCAGGTGTTTATCGTTGTCTCTGATTGGGAACCATATTTAGGCAGCCATATTCTTTAGGTCTCTTGTGGGTGATTGTTCCTGTGTTTTGAACCAGTTTGGACTGTTTTCCACGGTTTCTTATTTTGTATTATAAATTGTTCAAGTTACCACGCTGCGTTTTGGTCCGCCTCTCCTTCCCAGGAAGAAAGCCGTGACAGTATGGACAGTATGGAGAGTATGGACAGTATGGACACTATGGAGAGTATGAATAAAGCCGGTAAATGATGTGGGGTACTCCTCAATACCATCAGATGAGTGCCGGAACATAGTCCAGTCTGTGCTAGCAAAACAATCCTGTAGCTTAGCATCCTGTAGCTTAGCATCCTGTAGCTTAGCATCCTGTAGCTTAGCATCTGTTTCATCAGACCGCTTCCGTATTGTGTTCGTCACTGGTACTTCCTGTTTGAGTTATTTCTTGTGAGCAGGAATCAGGAGGATAGAGTTCTGGTCAGATCTGCCAAATGGAGGACAGGGGAGGCAGAGAGAGTCTTTTATGTGTTTCTGTTTTCTTAAGATCAAGAGTTTTATTGCCTCTAGTTGCAAAGGTGACATGCTGGTAAAAATGAGGTAAAAAGGATTTCAGTTTCCCTGCATTAAAATCACCGGCCACTAGAACCACCGCCTCTGCAACTTTTTGTTTGCTTATGGCCCTGATTGCAGTTTTAGTGCCAGCTTCAGTTTATGGTGGTAAATTGACAGCTACGAACAATATACTGTAGATGAGAACTCTCTTGGTAAATGGTATGGTCCACAGCTAATCGTGAGAAACTCTAACTCTGGTGAGCAAAAACTTGAGACTTCCTTAAGATTAGAGACCCACCAGCTCAGCTGTCATTAACAAAGACACACAACTTCCCCTTCATCTTATCCAAGGCTGTCGTCCGGTCCAGACCATGCATGGAAAAACCAGCAAGATGTGTTTATCTATGTCCTTGTTCAGCCACGACTCAGGGAAATGTAGAATATTACAGTTCTTCAGGTCCCGTTGATAGGAGTTCGTCCAGTTTGTTCTCTAGTGATTTTACACTAGCCAATAGAACGAAGGGAAGAGGTGGTTTATTTGCGCTCCAACGTCTCGTCAGGATTCCGGCTCGTTTGCCTTTCTTCCTCCTTCGAGTTCCGGGGATTAGGGCCTAAGTAAGTGTCGGAGCTGCTGACTCATTGAAGTGGAAATGAGGGGAGTTCTGATGTCCAGAAGCTGTTTGAAGTCATAGGAAATGATGACAAAACGTTATGTACAAAAAAAAGTTATGATTTGCTTAAAACGTTTTATATAACAATAGCAGAATACTCAGGAGCCTGTAAAACGGGTGCTATCCACTGCAGCGTCATATTTCACGTTCCCATCATCCATCACTATATTCATGTTTTCCACCTCCTCAGAGGGAATATGACACGTCCTTAATCTACTGTTGACTAGGTGTCAGTTCTGCTCACTGACTCGGAGAAGTTGTGCTCTGGGGATGTTTGTGTGTGACGGCTGGCTGGGTTGAGATATACTTGCTAGTGCGAGACCTAATAAACTTCAATTGGTCTAAATATTCTTATTTTAGGGCTTCCATGGCTCAAAATAAAAATGAATCATGTACTTCTGCTCTCTGACTGAAAACTGTCAGCTGACTGGCTATTAAGGAAAGAAACTCCCTTGGCAATAATAAGCATTTAAAAATAATTCTGATGAGACTCTCTCCCAGCATGTTTCTCTGTCAGATTAGAGATGGAAAGAAAGAGGACACAGATGAACAATGGGGAGCTGAAGCAGAGATAGATAGAGAGGGAGAAAGAGAGAGGGATAAATAGAGAGAGATAGATAGGGAGATAGATAGAGGGGAGAAAGAGAGAGGGAGAAAGAGAGAGAGACGGAGATAGATAGAGAGAGACGGAGATAGAGAGAGGGGAAGAAAGAGAGAGGGAGAAAGAGAGAGAGGGATAAATAGAGACAGAGGGAGAAAGAGAGAGAGACGGAAATAGAGAGATGGAGATAGATAGAGAGGAGAGAGAGAGGATAAATAGAGAGAGGGGAGAAAGAGAGAGAGACGGAGATAGGGAGAGGGGAGAAGAGAGAGAGAGAACGGAGATAGATAGAGAGGGAGAAGAGAGGGGATAAAGAGAGAGAGGATAAATAGAGAGAGGGAGATAGATAGAGAGGGATAAATAGAGAGAGACGGAGATAGATAGAGAGGGAGAAAGAGAGAGAGGGATAAATAGAGAGATAGAGATAGAGAGGGATAAATAGAGAGAGACAGAGATAGAGGGAGAGGGAGAAAGAGAGAGGGATAAATAGAGAGAGACGGAGATAGATAGAGAGGGATAAATAGAGAGAGACGGAGATAGAGAGAGAGGAGAAAGAGAGAGAGGGATAAATAGAGAGACGAGATAGATAGAGAGGGATAAATAGAAACGAGATAGAGAGAGAGGGAGAAAGAGAGAGGGGATAAATAGAGAGAGAGAGGGAGATAGATAGAGAGGGATAAATAGAGAGAGACGGAGATAGAGAGAGAGAGGGAGAAAGAGAGGGATAAATAGAGAGAGACGGAGATAGAGGAGAAAAAGAGAGAGAGGGATAAATAGAGAGAGACGGAGATAGAGAGAGGGGAGAAAGAGAGAGAGGGATAAATAGAGAGAGAGACGGAGATAGATAGAGAGGGATAAATAGAGACGGAGATAGATAGAGAGGGATAAATAGAGAGAGACGGAGATAGAGAGAGAGGGAGAAAGAGAGAGAGGGATAAATAGAGAGAGACGGAGATAGATAGAGAGGGATAAATAGAGAGAGACGGAGATAGAGAGAGAGGGAGAAAGAGAGAGAGGGATAAATAGAGAGAGACGGAGATAGAGAGAGAGGGAGAAAGAGAGAGAGGGATAAATAGAGAGAGACGGAGATAGATAGAGAGGGATAAATAGAGAGAGACGGAGATAGAGAGAGGGAGAAGAGAGAGGGATAAATAGAGAGAGACGGAGATAGAGAGAGAGGGAGAAAGAGAGAGGGATAAATAGAGAGAGACGGAGATAGAGAGAGGGAGAGAAAGAGAGAGAGGGATAAATAGAGAGAGACGGAGATAGATAGAGAGGGATAAATAGAGAGAGACGGAGATAGAGAGGAGGGAGAAAGAGAGAGAGGGATAAATAGAGAGACGGAGATAGAGAGAGAGGGAGAAAGAGAGAGAGGGATAAATAGAGAGACGGAGATAGATAGAGAGGGATAAATAGAGACGGAGATAGAGAGAGAGGAGAAAGATAGAGAGAGGGATAAATAGAGAGGACGGAGATAGAGAGAGGGAGAAAGAGAGAGGGATAAATAGAGAGAGACGGAGATAGATAGAGAGGGATAAATAG
>NC_060183.1:1072249-1127249 GCF_021184085.1 Oncorhynchus gorbuscha
CACAGGTATTCTGACACGGTGTACTCTCTGTTTAGGGTCAGTCACACAGGTATTCTCCCACGGTGTAGTCTCTGTTTAGGGTCAGTCACAGTGGTCAGGTATTCTGACACTGTGTACTCTCTGTTTAGGGCCAAATAGCATTCTAGTTTGCTCTGTTTTTTGTTAATTCTTTCCAATGTGTCACATAATTATCTTTTTGTTTTCTCATGATTTGGTTGGGTCTAATTGTGCTGCTGTCCTGGGGCTCTGTGGGGTTTGTTTGTGAACAGAGCTCCAGGACCAGCTTGCTTAGGGGACTCTTCTCCAAGTTAATCTCTCTGTAGGTGAAGGCTTTGTTATGGAAGGTTTGGGAATCGCTTCCTTTTAGGTGGTTGTAGAATTTCCTTTCTCATTAATTTTGTATTTTATGTTGTACATGATGTTTTTGCGGAGTCTCCATTTGGTTTTTGTCCCATTTTGTGAATTCTTGGTTGATGAGTGGACCCAGACCTCTCAATCATGAAGGGTAATGGGTTATATAATTGATTCAAGTATTTTTAGCCAGGTTGTAATTGGGATGTCGAATTTTATGTTCCTTTTAACGGTGTAGAAGGCCCTTCTTGCCTTGTCTCTCAGATCGTTCACAGCTTTGTGGAAGTTAGCTGTGGTGCTGATGTTATTTATTTTATTTATTTTACCTTTATTTAACCAGGCAAGTCAGTTAAGAACAAATTCTTATTTTCAATGGCGGCCTAGGAACAGTGGGTTAACTGCCTGTTCAGGGGCAGAACGACAGATTTGTACCTTGTCAGCTCGGGGATTCGAACTTGCAACCTTTCGGTTACTAGTCCAACGCTCTAACCACTAGGCTACCCTGCCGCCCCAATGTTAAGGCCGAGGTAGGTCTAGTTTTTTGTGTGCTCTACGGCATCAGCTTCTAGATGGAATTTTGTATATATTTAATTAATTTATTATTATTCCTGGACTTTGTTTAGGCCGTCTTATTTGAAGTAGCCGTGAACTGAGAAAGCCCAGTATTGTTATTTTAAGTATCCAAGGGGTACTGGGATAATCCATGGAGCCGGTGGCTTCTGCATTTGGGTGGAAGAGGCTGTGAAACTCTCCTGCCATTGTTGGGCTCAAGGGTTTTCACACATCTCACTTCAGTGCTAATTGAAGTTGCAGCCAGGTCTGTTCTGTCCTAGCAGCTTGGTAGCGTTATTTGCTTTACTTTGTATAACAAAATGACCTAGCGATTACTGTCTTTTACTTTGTGGCTTCAGTGGTAACTTCAGACTGAACATTACTCACTCAGTTTTGGGTCGGATGGTATTTCCAAGTTTTGGTTTGTTAGAAGTGTTTTCTTGATAGTAATAATCCATTCATGTAATTTTGTCAAACATCAAGGTTTTAGGTAAGGAATTTAGATTTTGTTAAGGATTTTTCAAAGTTTCTCATAAGGTCCTGAAATGGTCTGAGGGTGTTACCCTCTTTTCACAGTAGCATTATATTCGATACCAACAGACTCATTATCTTACTGACTGAAGAAATACAGTAGAAATTCATTAGGTTATCGGGATCTTCTGACTGAAGTTATTTCCAAAATTGTTTGTACAAAAACAGTTGTTTTAAAGCTAAAAAGAAGTATTCTCAAAACAACAGAAATGTTATTTTGCCAAAACAACATCAATGATATTCATGACAAGTGGAACTCTGACATAAAACTAAATCTCTTTATACAGACTGACTCATCATGTCCGCTCAGGACAACAGGAGCGACTTCATTTGACAGCATTTTCGGGTACGTTTTACATGACCAACAAATTCTACATGACCAACAAATCAGCATGACAGAGGCAGACGATTTCCCTTCCTCATTCTGTGAACCCACAGACCTCTGTGGGTTGCCTTGGATACAGTCATGTGACTGACAGAGACATTCATAGATAAAACAGAGTTTTAAAGTAAACATGCTCTATAAGGAACCACATTTTTTAATGAGATTTATTGGGATGCTAGAGAAGGTCAAGTACTGCCCAAAGAGAAAGCACAGACCTGTATACTCATAAGCCCATAACTGTATACCTTATAGAAAGCCCATCACTGCATAAAAATAAAGAAAGCCCAGTACTGTATATCCATAGTGAAAGCCCAGCACTTACCAACGAGAAAGCCCAGTGCTGTATATCCATATAGAAAGCCCAGAACTGTATAACCATATAGAAAGCCCAGCACTGCCAATATAGGCAGCCCAAAATGTATACCCATAGAGAAAGCCCAGTAGTGTATATCCATACAGAATGCACAGTACTATAAAATAGAGAAAGCCCAGTATTGTATATCCATAGAGAAAGCCCAGTACCGTATAACCATAGAGAAAGCCCAGTATTGTATACCCATACAGAAAGCCCAGTAATGTATATCCATACAGAATGCACAGTACTATAAAATAGAGAAAGCCCAGTATTGTATATCCATAGAGCAAGCCCATTAGTGTATAAACCTAGAGAAAGCCCAGTATTGCCAGTAGAGAAAGCCCAGCACTATATACAAATAAAGAAAACCCAGTGCTGTACATCCAAAGACAAAGCTCAATATTGTACACCCATAGAGAAAGCCCAGTACTGTATACCCATAGAGAAAGCCCAATACTACCCATAGAGAAAGTCCAGAACTGTCCATAGAGAAAGCCCAGTACTTTATACCCATAGAGAAAGCCTAATACTACCAATAGAGAAAGCCCAGTACTGTACACACATATATACATCCCAATACGTGTATATAGATACATAGATACAGTGAAGTACTGCCCATAGAAAATTCTGTATACCAACAGAGAAATCCCAGTACTGGCCATAGAGAAAGCCAATACCATATACCCATAGACAAAGCCCAGTACTGTACAAGCATAGAGAAAGCCCAGTAATGCATACCCAATGAAATCCCAGTACTGCCAATAGAAAAACCCAGCCATGTATACCCATAGAGAAATCCAAATAATATAAACCCACAGAGAAAGCCCAGTACCGTATATCCATAGAGAATGCCCAGTACCGTATAACCATAGAGAAAGCCCAGTACCGTATATCCATAGAGAATGCCCAGTACCGTATAACCATAGAGAAAGTCCAGTACCGTATAACCATAGAGAAATCCCAGTACCGTATAACCATAGAGAAAGCCCAGTACCGTATATCCATAGAGAATGCCCAGTACCGTATAACCATAGAGAAAGCCCAGTACCGTATAACCATAGAGAAAGCCCAGTACCGTATAACCATAGAGAAAGCCCAGTACCGTATAACCATAGAGAATGCCCAGTACTGTATAATCATAGAGAATGCCCAGTACAGTATAATCATAGAGAAAGCCTAGTACCGTATAACCATAGAGAAAGCCCAGTACCGTATAACCATAGAGAAAGCCCAGTACCGTATATCCATAGAGAAAGCCCAGTACCGTATAATCATAGAGAATGCCCAGTACCGTATAACCATAGAGAAAGCCCAGTACCGTATAACCATAGAGAAAGCCCAGTAGTGTATGAACCTAGAGAAAGCCAGTACCGTATAACCATATAGAAAGCCCAGTACTACCCATGGAGAAAGCCCAGTACTGTATATCCATAGAGAAAGCCCAGGACCTACCATTGATGATAGCACAGTACTGTATAACCATAGACAAAGCCCAGTACTTCCCATAGGAAAGCCCAGTAATGTATATCTATACAGAAAGCACATTAGTCTATATACCAATAGAGAAAGCCCAGTACTGTATATCCATAGAGAAAGCCCAGTACTGCCCATAGAGAAAGCCCAGTACTGTATACCCATAGAGAAATCCCAGTACTGCACATAGAGAAAACCCAGTATCGTATACCATAGAGAAAGCCTAATACTACCCATAGAGAAATCCCAGTACTGCCCATAGAGAAAACCCAGTACTGTATATCCATAGAGAAAGCCCAGTACCGTATAATCATAGAGAATGCCCAGTACCGTATAACCATAGAGAAAGCCCAGTACCGTATAACCATAGAGAAAGCCCAGTAGTGTATGAACCTAGAGAAAGCCAGTACCGTATAACCATATAGAAAGCCCAGTACTACCCATGGAGAAAGCCCAGTACTGTATATCCATAGAGAAAGCCCAGGACCTACCATTGATGATAGCACAGTACTGTATAACCATAGACAAAGCCCAGTACTTCCCGTAGGAAAGCCCAGTAATGTTTATCTATACAGAAAGCACATTAGTCTATATACCAATAGAGAAAGCCCAGTACTGTATATCCATAGAGAAAGCCCAGTACTGCCCATAGAGAAAGCCCAGTACTGTATACCCATAGAGAAATCCTAATACTACCCATAGAGAAATCCCAGTACTGCCCATAGAGAAAACCCAGTACTGCCCATAGAGAAAACCCAGTACTGTATAACATAGAGAAAGCCCAGTACTGTATCCCCATAGAGAAATCCTAATACTACCCATAGAGAAATCCTAGTACTGCCCATGTAGAAAACCCAGTACTGTATACCATAGAGAAAGCCTAATACTACCCATAGAGAAAGCCCAGTACTGTATACCATAGAGAAAGCCTAATACTACCCATAGAGAAAACCCAGTACTGTATACCATAGAGAAAGCCTAATACTACCCATAGAGAAAGCCCAGTACTGTATACCATAGAGAAAGCCTAATACTACCCATAGGAAAGCCTAATACTACCCATAGAGAAAGCCTAATACTACCCATAGAGAAAGCCCAGTACTGTATACCATAGAGTAAGCCCAGTACTACCCATAGAGAAAGCCTAATACTACCCATAGAGAAAGCCTAATACTACCCATAGAGAAAGCCTAATACTACCCATAGAGAAAGCCCAGTACTGTATACCTATAGGAATGCCCTTTACTGCCTATAGAGAAACCCCAGCACAGTATATCTACAGAGAAATCTCAGTAATGTATATCCACTGAAAAAGCCCAGAACTGCCCATAGAGAAAGCACAGAACTCCTCACAGAGAAAGCAGAGTACTGCCCACAGAGAAAGCTCAGTAACAGCCATAGAGAAAGCCCAGTACTGAAGATCTACAGAATAAGCCCAGTACTGCCAATAGAGAATGCCCAGCACTGTTTACCCATAGAGAAAGCCCAGAACTACTCACAGAGAAAGCCCATTACTGCCCATAGAGAAAGTATGTGTACTGTTTACCCATAGAGAAAGCCCAGAACTACTCACAGAGAAAGCCCAGTACTGCCTCATAGAGAAAGCCCAGTACAGAGCCGTGTTAGTTATAGATCTGCTGGTCTTTCCCAGGTACTGAGGGTTAGTTCATATAGAGCTCCCAGGGGGACAGGTACTGAGGGTTAGTTCATATAGAGCTCCCAGGGGGACAGGTACTGAGGGTTAGTTCATATAGATCTGCTGGTCTTTCCCAGGTACTGAGGGTTAGTTCATATAGATCTGCTGGTCTTTCCCAGGTACTGAGGGTTAGTTCATATAGATCTGCTGGTCTTTCCCAGGTACTGAGGGTTAGTTCATATAGATCTGCTGGTCTTTCCCAGGTACTGAGGGTTAGTTCATATAGATCTGCTGGTCTTTCCCAGGTACTGAGGGTTAGTTCATATAGATCTGCTGGTCTTTCCCAGGTACTGAGGGTTAGTTCATATAGATATATTTATATTTCCCAGGTACTGAGGGTTAGTTCATATAGATCTGCTGGTCTTTCCCAGGTACTGAGGGTTAGTTCATATAGATCTGTAGGTCTTTCCCAGGTACTGAGGGTTAGTACATATAGATCTGTTTGGTCTTTCCCAGGTACTGAGGGTTAGTTCATATAGATCTGCTGGTCTTTCCCAGGTACTGAGGGTTAGTACATATAGATCTATTTGGTCTTTCCCAGGTACTGAGGGTTAGTTCATATAGATCTGCTGGTCTTTCCCAGGTACTGAGGGTTAGTACATATAGATCTGCTGGTCTTTCCCAGGTACTGAGGGTTAGTTCATATAGATCTGCTGGTCTTTCCCAGGTACTGAGGGTTAGTTCATATAGATCTGCTGGTCTTTCCCAGGTACTGAGGGTTAGTTCATATAGATCTGCTGGTCTTTCCCAGGTACTGAGGGTTAGTTCATATAGATCTGCTGGTCTTTCCCAGGTACTGAGGGTTAGTTCATATAGATCTGCTGGTCTTTCCCAGGTACTGAGGGTTAGTTCATATAGATCTGCTGGTCTTTCCCAGGTACTGAGGGTTAGTTCATATAGATCTGCTGGTCTTTCCCAGGTACTGAGGGTTAGTTCATATAGATCTGCTGGTCTTTCCCAGGTACTGAGGGTTAGTTCATATAGATCTGCTGGTCTTTCTCTGTCCTCTATATTAATAGCATGGTACTGGTAGATCCTGACAGACCACTCTGTCCTCTATATTAATACCATGGTACTGATAGATCCTGACAGACCACTCTGTCCTCTATATTAATACCATGGTACTGGTAGATCCTGACAGAGGAGACAACTCTGTCCTCTATATTAATACCATGGTACTAGGAGATCCTGACAGACAACTCTGTCCTCTATATTAATAGCATGGTACTGATAGATCCTGACAGACCACTCTGTCCTCTATATTAATACCATGGTACTGGTAGATCCTGACAGACCACTCTGTCCTCTATATTAATACCATGGTACTGGTAGATCCTGACAGACCACTCTGTCCTCTATATTAATACCATGGTACTGATAGATCCTGACAGACCACTCTGTCCTCTATATTAATACCATGGTACTGATAGATCCTGACAGACCACTCTGTCCTCTATATTAATACCATGGTACTGGTAGATCCTGACAGAGGAGACAACTCTGTCCTCTATATTAATACCATGGTACTAGGAGATCCTGACAGACAACTCTGTCCTCTATATTAATAGCATGGTACTGATAGATCCTGACAGACCACTCTGTCCTCTATATTAATACCATGGTACTGGTAGATCCTGACAGACCACTCTGTCCTCTATATTAATAGCATGGTACTGATAGATCCTGACAGACCACTCTGTCCTCTATATTAATACCATGGTACTGGTAGATCCTGACAGACCACTCTGTCCTCTATATTAATACCATGGTACTGGTAGATCCTGACAGACCACTCTGTCCTCTATATTAATACCATGGTACTGATAGATCCTGACAGACCACTCTGTCCTCTATATTAATACCATGGTACTGGTAGATCCTGACAGACCACTCTGTCCTCTATATTAATACCATGGTACTGGTAGATCCTGACAGAGGAGACAACTCTGTCCTCTATATTAATACCATGGTACTGGTAGATCCTGACAGAGGAGACAACTCTGTCCTCTATATTAATAGCATGGTACTGATAGATCCTGACAGACCACTCTGTCCTCTATATTAATAGCATGGTACTGATAGATCCTGACAGAGGAGACAACTCTGTCCTCTATATTAATACCATGGTACTGATAGATCCTGACAGAGGAGACAACTCTGTCCTCTATATTAATACCATGGCACTGATAGATCCTGACAGAGGAGACAATTCTGTCCTCTATATTAATACCATGGTACTGATAGATCCTGACAGAGGAGACAACTCTGTCCTCTATATTAATACCATGGTACTGATAGATCCTGACAGAGGAGACAACTCTGTCCTCTATATTAATACCATGGTACTGATAGATCCTGACAGACCACTCTGTCCTCTATATTAATACCATGGTACTGATAGATCCTGACAGAGGAGACAACTCTGTCCTCTATATTAATACCATGGTACTGATAGATCCTGACAGACCACTCTGTCCTCTATATTAATACCATGGTACTGATAGATCCTGACAGAGGAGACAACTCTGTCCTCTATATTAATACCATGGTACTGATAGATCCTGACAGAGGAGACAACTCTGTCCTCTATATTAATACCATGGTACTGATAGATCCTGACAGAGGAGACAACTCTGTCCTCTATATTAATACCATGGTACTGATAGATCCTGACAGAGGAGACAACTCTGTCCTCTATATTAATACCATGGTACTGATAGATCCTGACAGACCACTCTGTCCTCTATATTAATACCATGGTACTGGTAGATCCTGACAGACCACCCTGTCCTCTATATTAATACCATGGTACTGGTAGATCCTGACAGACCACTCTGTCCTCTATATTAATACCATGGTACTGATAGATCCTGACAGACCACTCTGTCCTCTATATTAATACCATGGTACTGATAGATCCTGACAGAGGAGACAACTCTGTCCTCTATATTAATACCATGGTACTGATAGATCCTGACAGACAACTCTGTCCTCTATATTAATACCATGGTACTGATAGATCCTGACAGAGGAGACAACTCTGTCCTCTATATTAATACCATGGTACTGATAGATCCTGACAGAGGAGACAACTCTGTCCTCTATATTAATACCATGGTACTGATAGATCCTGACAGACCACTCTGTCCTCTATATTAAAACCATGGTACTGGTAGATCCTGACAGACCACTCTGTCCTCTATATTAATACCATGGTACTGGTAGATCCTGACAGACCACTCTGTCCTCTATATTAATACCATGGTACTGATAGATCCTGACAGACCACTCTGTCCTCTATATTAATACCATGGTACTGGTAGATCCTGACAGACCACTCTGTCCTCTATATTAATACCATGGTACTAGGAGATCCTGACAGACCACTCTGTCCTCTATATTAATAGCATGGTACTGATAGATCCTGACAGACCACTCTGTCCTCTATATTCAAATCAAATCAAATCAAATCAAATTTATTTATATAGCCCTTCGTACGTCAGCTGATATCTCAAAGTGCTGTACAGAAACCCAGCCTAAAACCCCAAACAGCAAACAATGCAGGTGTAAAAGCACGGTGGCTAGGAAAAACTCCCTAGAAAGGCCAAAACCTAGGAAGAAACCTAGAGAGGAACCGGGCTATGTGGGGTGGCCAGTCCTCTTCTGGCTGTGCCGGGTAGAGATTATAACAGAACATGACCAAGATGTTCAAATGTTCATAAATGACCAGCATGGTCAAATAATAATAAGGCAGAACAGTTGAAACTGGAGCAGCAGCACAGTCAGGTGGACTGGGGACAGCAAGGAGCCATCATGTCAGGTAGACCTGGGGCACGGTCCTAGGGCTCAGGTCCTCCGAGAGAGAGAAAGAAAGAGAGAATTAGAGAGAGCATATGTGGGGTGGCCAGTCCTCTTCCGGCTGTGCCGGGTGGAGATTATAACAGAACGTGGCCAAGATGTTCAAATGTTCATAAATGACCAGCATGGTTGAATAATAGTAAGGCAGAACAGTTGAAACTGGAGCAGGAGCATGGCCAGGTGGACTGGGGACAGCAAGGAGTCCTCATGTCAGGTAGTCCTGGGACATGGTCCTAGGGCCCAGGCAAGTTGAAACTGGAGCAGCAGCATGGCCAGGTGGACTGGGGACAGCAAGGAGTCATCATGTCAGGTAGTCCTGGGGCATGGTTCTAGGGCTCAGGTCCTCCGAGAGAGAGAAAGAAAGAGAGAAGGAGACAATTAGAGAACGCACACTTAGATTTACACAGGACACCGAATAGGACAGGAGAAGTACTCCAGATAAACAAACTGACCCTAGCCCCCCGACACATAAACTACTGCAGCATAAATACTGGAGGCTGAGACAGGAGGGGTCAGGAGACACTGTGGCCCCATCCGAGGACACCCCGGACAGGGCCAAACAGGAAGGATATAACCCCACCCACTCTGCCAAAGCACAGCCCCCACACCACTAGAGGGAAATCTTCAACCACCAACTTACCATCCTGAGACAAGGCCGAGTATAGGCCACAAAGATCTCCGACACGGTACAACCCAAGGGGGGGAACCCAGACAGGCCGACCACAACAGTGAATCAACCCACCCAGGTGACGCACCCCCCCAGGGACGGCACGAGAGAGCCCCAGCAAGCCAGTGACTCAGCCCCCGTAACAGGGTTAGAGGCAGAGAATCCCAGTGGAAAAAGGGGAACCGGCCAGGCAGAGACAGCAAGGGCGGTTCGTTGCTCCAGAGCCTTTCCGTTCACCTTCCCACTCCTGGGCCAGACTACACTCAATCATATGACCCACTGAAGAGATGAGTCTTCAGTAAAGACTTAAAGGTTGAGACCGAGTTTGCGTCTCTGACATGGGTAGGCAGACCGTTCCATAAAAATGGAGCTCTATAGGAGAAAGCCCTGCCTCCAGCTGTTTGCTTAGAAATTCTAGGGACAATTAGGAGGCCTGCGTCTTGTGACCGTAGCGTACGTATAGGTATGTACGGCAGGACCAAATCAGAGAGGTAGGTAGGAGCAAGCCCATGTAATGCTTTGTAGGTTAGCAGTAAAACCTTGAAATCAGCCCTTGCTTTGACAGGAAGCCAGTGTAGAGAGGCTAGCACTGGAGTAATATGATCAAATTTTTTGGTTCTAGTCAGGATTCTAGCAGCCGTATTTAGCACTAACTGAAGTTTATTTAGTGCTTTATCCGGGTAGCCGGAAAATAGAGCATTGCAGTAGTCTAACCTAGAAGTGACAAAAGCATGGATTAATTTTTCTGCATCATTTTTGGACAGAAAGTTTCTGATTTTTGCAATGTTACGTAGATGGAAAAAAGCTGTCCTCGAAATGGTCTTGATGTGTTCTTCAAAAGAGAGATCAGGGTCCAGAGTAACGCCGAGGTCCTTCACAGTTTTATTTGAGACGACTGTACAACCATTAAGATTAATTGTCAGATTCAACAGAAGATCTCTTTGTTTCTTGGGACCTAGAACAAGCATCTCTGTTTTGTCCGAGTTTAATAGTAGAAAGTTTGCAGCCATCCACTTCCTTATGTCTGAAACACATGCTTCTAGCGAGGGCAATTTTGGTGCTTCACCATGTTTCATTGAAATGTACAGCTGTGTGTCATCCGCATAGCAGTGAAAGTTTACATTATGTTTTCGAATAACATCCCCAAGAGGTAAAATATATAGTGAAAACAATAGTGGTCCTAAAACAGAACCTTGAGGAACACCGAAATGTACAGTTGATTTGTCAGAGGACAAACCATTCACAGAGACAAACTGATATCTTTCCGACAGATAAGACCTAAACCAGGCCAGAACATGTCCGTGTAGACCAATTTGGGTTTCCAATCTCTCCAAAAGAATGTGGTGATCGATGGTATCAAAAGCAGCACTAAGGTCTAGGAGCACGAGGACAGATGCAGAGCCTCGGTCCGATGCCATCAAAATGTCATTTACCACCTTCACAAGTGCCGTCTCAGTGCTATGATGGGGTCTAAAACCAGACTGAAGCATTTCGTATACATTGTTTCTCTTCAGGAAGGCAGTGAGTTGCTGCGCAACAGCCTTCTCTAAAATCTTTGAGAGGAATGGAAGATTCGATATAGGCCGATAGTTTTTTATATTTTCTGGGTCAAGGTTTGGCTTTTTCAAGAGAGGCTTTATTACTGCCACTTTTAGTGAGTTTGGTACACATCCAGTGGATAGAGAGCCGTTTATTATGTTCAACATAGGAGGGCCAAGCACAGGAAGCAGCTCTTTCAGTAGTTTAGTTGGAATAGGGTCCAGTATACAGCTTGAAGGTTTAGAGGCCATGATTATTTTCATCATTGTGTCAAGAGATATAGTACTAAAACACTTGAGCGTCTCTCTTGATCCTAGGTCCTGGCAGAGTTGTGCAGACTCAGGACAACTGAGGTTTGGAGGAATACGCAGGTTTAAAGAGGAGTCCGTAATTTGCTTTCTAATAATCATAATCTTTTCCTCAAAGAAGTTCATGAATTTATCACTGCTAAAGTGCAAGTCATCCTCTCTTGGGGAATGCTGCTTTTTAGTTAGCTTTGCCACAGTATCAAAAAGGAATTTTGGATTGTTCTTATTTTCCTCAATTAAGTTAGAAAAATAGGACGATCGAGCAGCAGTAAGGGCTCTTCGGTACTGCACGGTACCATCCTTCCAAGCTAGTCGGAAGACTTCCAGTTGGTGTGGCGCCATTTCCGTTCCAATTTTCTGGAAGCTTGCTTCAGAGCTCGGTATTTTCTGTGTACCATGGAGCTAGTTTCTTATGAGACATTTTTTTAGTTTTTAGGGGTGCAACTGCATCTAGGGTATTGCGCAAGGTTAAATTGAGATCCTCAGTTAGGTGGTTAACGGATTTTTGTCCTCTGGCGTCCTTGGGTAGGCAGAGGGAGTCTGGAAGGGCATCAAGGAATCTTTGTGTTGTCTGTGAATTTATAGCACGACTTTTGATGTTCCTTGGTTGGGGTCTGAGCAGATTATTTGTTGCAATTGCAAACATAATAAAATGGTGGTCTGATAGTCCAGGATTATGAGGAAAAACATTAAGATCCACAACATTTATTCCATGGGACAAAACTAGGTCCAGCGTATGACTGTGAGAGTGAGTGGGTCCAGAGACATGTTGGACAAAACCCACTGAGTCGATGATGGCTCCAAAAGCCTTTTGGAGTGGGTCTGTGGACTTTTCCATGTGAATATTAAAGTCACCAAAGATTAGAATATTATCTGCAATGACTACAAGGTCTGATAGGAATTCAGGGAACTCAGTGAGAAACGCTGTATATGGCCCAGGAGGCCTGTAAACAGTAGCTATAAAAAGTGATTGAGTAGGCTGCATAGATTTCATGACTAGAAGCTCAAAAGACGAAAACGTCATTTTTTTTTTGTAAATTGAAATTTGCTATCGTAAATGTTAGCAACACCTCCGCCTTTGCGGGATGCACGGGGGATATGGTCACTAGTGTAGCCAGGAGGTGAGGCCTCATTTAACACAGTAAATTCATCAGGCTTAAGCCATGTTTCAGTCAGGCCAATCACATCAAGATTATGATCAGTGATTAGTTCATTGACTATAATTGCCTTTGAAGTAAGGGATCTAACATTAAGTAGCCCTATTTTGAGATGTGAGGTATCATGATCTCTTTCAGTAATGACAGGAATGGAGGTGGTCTTTATCCTAGTGAGATTGCTAAGGCGAACACCGCCATGTTTAGTTTTGCCCAACCCAGGTCGAGGCACAGACACGGTCTCAATGGTGATAGCTAAGCTGACTACACTAACTATGCTAGTGGCAGACTCCACTATGCTGGCAGGCTGGCTAATAGCCTGCTGCCTGGCCTGCACCCTATTTCATTGTGGAGCTAGAGGAGTTAGAGCCCTGTCTATGTTGGCAGATAAGATGAGAGCACCCCTCCAGCTAGGATGGAGTCCGTCACTCCTCAGCAGGTCAGGCTTGGTCCTGTTTGTGGGCGAGTCCCAGAAAGAGGGCCAATTATCTACAAATTCTATCTTTTGGGAGGGGCAGAAAACAGTTTTCAACCAGCGATTGAGTTGTGAGACTCTGCTGTAGAGCTCATCACTCCCCCTAACTGGGAGGGGGCCAGAGACAATTACTCGATGCCGACACATCTTTCTAGCTGATATGCACGCAGAAGCTATGTTGCGCTTGGTGATCTCTGACTGTTTCATCCTAACATCGTTGGTGCCGACGTGGATAACAATATCTCTATACTCTCTACACTCGCCAGTTTTAGCTTTAGCCAGCACCATCTTCAGATTAGCCTTAACGTCGGTAGCCCTGCCCCCGGGTAAACAGTGTATGATCGCTGGATGATTCGCTTTAAGTCTAATACTGCGGGTAATGGAGTCGCCAATGACTAGAGTTTTCAATTTGTCAGAGCTAATGGTGGGAAGCTTCGGCGTCTCAGACCCCGTAACGGGAGGAGTAGAGACCAGAGAAGACTCGGCCTCTGACACCGACCCGCTGCTTAATGGGGAGAACCGGTTGAAAGTTTCTGTCTGCTGAATGAGCGACACCGGTTGAGCGTTCCTACAGCATTTCCTTCCAGAAACCGTGAGAAAGTTGTCCGGCTGCGGGGACTGTGCCAGGGGATTTATACTACTATCTGTACTTACTGGTGGCACAGACGCTGTTTCATCCTTTCCTACACTGAAATTACCCTTGCCTAACGATTGCGTCTGAAGCTGGGCTTGCAGTACAGCTATCCTCGCCGTAAGGCGAGCACAGCGGCTGCAATTAGAAGGCATCATGTTAATGTTACTACTTAGCTTCGGCTGTTGGAGGTCCTGACGAATCGTGTCCAGATAAAGCGTCCGGAGTGAAAAAGTCGAGGAAAAAATAAATATATGAACGGTAATTAAAAAGTGAAACCCGTAAAGTTGTCAGGTAGCAAAATAGGTTGGCAACAAAACGCACAGCAATTTGAAAACAAGCCTGCAAGTTGTGACCGGAAATGACGTCTGAGTTGGATGGTACTGTTAGATCCTGACAGAGGAGACAACTCTGTCCTCTATATTAATACCATGGTACTGGTAGATCCTGACAGACCACTCTGTCCTCTATATTAATACCATGGTACTGATAGATCCTGACAGACCACTCTGTCCTCTATATTAATACCATGGTACTGGTAGATCCTGACAGAGGAGACAACTCTGTCCTCTATATTAATACCATGGTACTGATAGATCCTGACAGACCACTCTGTCCTCTATATTAATACCATGGTACTGGTAGATCCTGACAGAGGAGACAACTCTGTCCTCTATATTAATAGCATGGTACTGATAGATCCTGACAGACCACTCTGTCCTCTATATTAATACCATGGTACTGGTAGATCCTGACAGACCACTCTGTCCTCTATATTAATACCATGGTACTGATAGATCCTGACAGACCACTCTGTCCTCTATATTAATACCATGGTACTGATAGATCCTGACAGACCACTCTGTCCTCTATATTAATACCATGTTACTGATAGATCCTGACAGACAACTCTGTCCTCTATATTAATACCATGGTACTGGTAGATCCTGACAGACCACTCTGTCCTCTATATTAATACCATGGTACTGATAGATCCTGACAGACCACTCTGTCCTCTATATTAATACCATGGTACTGGTAGATCCTGACAGAGGAGACAACTCTGTCCTCTATATTAATAGCATGGTACTGATAGATCCTGACAGACCACTCTGTCCTCTATATTAATACCATGGTACTGGTAGATCCTGACAGAGGAGACAACTCTGTCCTCTATATTAATACCATGGTACTGATAGATCCTGACAGACCACTCTGTCCTCTATATTAATACCATGGTACTGGTAGATCCTGACAGAGGAGACAACTCTGTCCTCTATATTAATAGCATGGTACTGGTAGATCCTGACAAAGGAGACAACTCTGTCCTCTATATTAATAGCATGGTACTGATAGATCCTGACAGACCACTCTGTCCTCTATATTAATACCATGGTACTGGTAGATCCTGACAGAGGAGACAACTCTGTCCTCTATATTAATACCATGGTACTGGTAGATCCTGACAGAGGAGACAACTCTGTCCTCTATATTAATAGCATGGTACTGATAGATCCTGACAGACCACTCTGTCCTCTATATTAATACCATGGTACTGGTAGATCCTGACAGAGGAGACAACTCTGTCCTCTATATTAATACCATGGTACTGGTAGATCCTGACAGAGGAGACAACTCTGTCCTCTATATTAATAGCATGGTACTGATAGATCCTGACAGACCACTCTGTCCTCTATATTAATACCATGGTACTGGTAGATCCTGACAGAGGAGACAACTCTGTCCTCTATATTAATACCATGGTACTGATAGATCCTGACAGAGGAGACAACTCTGTCCTCTATATTAATACCATGGTACTGGTAGATCCTGACAGAGGAGACAACTCTGTCCTCTATATTAATACCATGGTACTGATAGATCCTGACAGAGGAGACAACTCTGTCCTCTATATTAATACCATGGTACTGGTAGATCCTGACAGACCACTCTGTCCTCTATATTAATACCATGGTACTGGTAGATCCTGACAGACCACTCTGTCCTCTATATTAATACCATGGTACTGGTAGATCCTGACAGAGGAGACAACTCTGTCCTCTATATTAATACCATGGTACTGATAGATCCTGAAAGACCACTCTGTCCTCTATATTAATACCATGGTACTGGTAGATCCTGACAGACCACTCTGTTCTCTATATTAATACCATGGTACTCCCCATTTCTCTACATGGCAGTGTGTAGATGTGTTCTACTGTAAGATCGTCATGTTAACCACACACTATGCAACATCCTTTATGCTGGTCCCTGTGCCAATCTCCAGTTCACCAGAGTGCCTTATCAGGGCCACTGTAACACCCTGCGGGCACAAGCAGAGAGCTAAGACTGTCTTTATGGCAGAGACACACAGACACAGTCCTGCCTTCCCATTTCATCATCCTGAATTCATCCTTATTATAATATTTACCAGACCCCACTACAAAGAGAGAAGGTCTGCGGCTACGGCTACCTGCATTACAGGTAGAAGTACAACATCCTCTGAGGTGAGACAGGTGTCATATTACTGAGATGAGAAGTCATCTGAGGTGAGACCGGTGTTATATTACTGAGATGAGAAATCATCTGAGGTGAGACAGGTATTACTGAGATGAGAAATCATCTGAGGTGAGACAGGTGTTATATTACTGAGATGAGAAATCATCTGAGGTGAGACAGGTGTTATATTACTGAGATGAGAAATCATCTGAGGTGGGACAGGTGTAATATTACTGAGATGAGAAATCAATTGAGGTGAGACAGGCGTGAGGTGAGACAGGTGTGAGGTGAGACAGGTGTGAGGTGAGACAGGTGTGAGGTGAGACAGGTGTGAGGTGAGACAGATGTGAGGTGAGACAGGTGTGAGGTGAGACAGGTGTCATATTACTGAGATGAGAAATCATGTGAGGTGAGACAGGTGTCATATTACTGAGATGAGAAATCATGTGAGGTGAGACAGGTGTCATATTACTGAGATGAGAAATCATGTGAGGTGAGACAGGTGTCATATTACTGAGATGAGAAATCATGTGAGGTGAGACAGGTGTGAGGTGAGACAGGTGTGAGGTGAGACAGGTGTGAGGTGAGACAGGTGTGAGGTGAGACAGGTGTGAGGTGAGACAGATGTGAGGTGAGACAGGTGTGAGGTGAGACAGGTGTCATATTACTGAGATGAGAAATCATGTGAGGTGAGACAGGTGTGAGGTGAGACAGGTGTGAGGTGAGACAGGTGTGAGGTGAGACAGGTGTCATATTACTGAGAGCCATGACCATGAACCTATCTGATGGAGTCCTGTTAAAGTCATTTAAATGTTGAAAGATCATGATGAAATAATTCCACTCTGAAACCTTATATTTGTATGAAATTGATTAGAATCATTATCGGATGGTTTTGTATAGTTTTAGCCAGAATTAGGGTAAAACAATATATCTGTATGGTGGTAAAACCCAGACTGTCTGAGCAAAATTCGGTGCCGACCTGGCTTGAGGGAGGACAGGGAGTACTTCTCACGGTCCTCCTAATCTTGAGGGAACCAGGAAAACCCTCCTCATGAGAGGACTGCCCAACTGAGGGAACCAGGAAAACACTCCTCATGAGAGGACTGGCCAACTGAGGGAACCAGAAAAACACTGGCCAACTGATGCAACCAGCAAAACACTCCTCATGAGAGGACTGGCCAACTGAGAGAACCAGGAAAACACTCCTCATGAGAGGACTGGCCAACTGAGGGAACCAGGAAAACACTCCTCATGAGAGGACTGGCCAACTGAGGGAACCAGGAAAACCCTCCCCATGAGAGGACTGGCCAACTGAGGGAACCAGGAAAACCCTCCCCATGAGAGGACTGGCCAACTGAGGGAACCAGGAAAACACTCCTCATGAGAGGACTGGCCAACTGAGGGAACCAGGAAAACCCTCCCCATGAGAGGACTGGCCAACTGAGGGAACCAGGAAAACACTGGCCAACTGAGGGAACCAGCAAAACACTCCTCATGAGAGGACTGGCCAACTGAGGGAACCAGGAAAACACTCCTCATGAAAACACTGGCCAACTGAGGGAACCAGGACAACACTCCTCATGAGAGGACTTGCCAACTGAGGGAACCAGGAATACACTGGCCAACTGAGGGAACCAGCAAAACACTCCTCATGTGAGGACTGGCCAACTGAGGGAACCAGGAAAACCCTCCTCATGAGAGGACTGGCCAACTGAGGGAACCAGGAAAACCCTCCTCATGAGAGGACTGGCCAACTGAGGGAACCAGGAAAACCCTCCTCATGAGAGGACTGGCCAACTGAGGGAACCAGGGAAACACTCCTCATGAGAGGACTGGCCAACTGAGGGAACCAGGAATACACTCCTCATGAGAGGACTGGCCAACTGAGGGAACCAGGAAAACACTGGCCAACTGAGGGAACCAGCAAAACACTCCTCATGAGAGGACTGGCCAACTGAGGGAACCAGGAAAACACTCCTCATGAAAACACTGGCCAACTGAGGGAACCAGGACAACACTCCTCATGAGAGGACTTGCCAACTGAGGGAACCAGGAATACACTGGCCAACTGAGGGAACCAGCAAAACACTCCTCATGAGAGGACTGGCCAACTGAGGGAACCAGGAAAACACTCCTCATGAGAGGACTGGCCAACTGAGGGAACCAGGGAAACACTCCTCATGAGAGGACTGGCCAACTGAGGGAACCAGGAAAACCCTCCTCATGAGAGGACTGGCCAACTGAGGCTAAACAAGACTCATCAGCCTAACTTTGTACTTGTTAGGATTAATATCCTCGTCTTTGTCATCATTGGAAAAGCTGTGTAGGGCAGTGAGTATGTGACTGTAGAATGAGCTATCTAATGCTAGCTATCTGTCTCCAAGGACCACAAGTGCCCAACATGCTTCAGCTGGTCCTTTGTGAATTTTCTTTGGGCTGTGGTTGAATATGGCTCCTTCCTACTACTCCTGTCGATGAAGTTTAGAGCGATGTAGCATGGAGAGACGTCCTTTCCGTATCACTTTATATCACAGCGCAGCACATCTATATTCCTCCATCTATCTTCATTAGTGTGTTGGTGGCACCTGACAGCAGAAACCAGGATCCATGGGCTGATATCTCTCTCTCCCTCTTTGCTACATAACTTAGTTTTTCCATCAAGAGACATCATTTTCTCAGAAACTAGATGTGCTGGGCTAACCGCCAGAGACTGTGCTGCTCCTTGAACAGACATTAAATAGATGGAACATGTCTGACCAGGCACAGAGAGATTACCAGGTTAAGTATTTAACAAGGGGAAATAATCATCTGTAGTTATTATTGAGAAGGTTGCATGTTTGTTCCACCTAATCATTTAGTTTTTCTTTAAAAAACTAGAACCCCATTTATACCTGGTTCTACTATGTGTCCTTTGTCCTGATCTTGTCCACATTCTAATTGTGTCCACAGATGATTAAACGATGCATTTTTTATTTATTTTTTATTTTACCTTTATTTTACTAGGCAAGTCAGTTAAGAACAAATTCTTATTTTCAATGACGGCCTAGGAACAGTGGGTTAACTGCCTGTTCAGGGGCAGAACGACAGATTTTGTACCTTGTCAGCTCGCATTGAGTTCTGATTGTTAGCAGATCTTCCTGACTACCTCTGGAGGTAGAATTGTGTCAGTGTTGACAGATCTGGACAGTGAAACCATTCACATCACAATTATCCCACTTTCTAAAATCATTGACAGGTGGAACCATTGACTTGAGGTATCAATATGTGTCTTGAAATAAATAAATAATTTTTTGAAAGAACAGCTGTCAATTTGCATACAAGAGGGACCAGGAAAACTGGTCACAATGCAGACACAGTGGACAGATAACATCCACATTTTAATACCATGTGTAGACATGTTCGATCAGAATGTGGACAAGCCAGCACAAAAGACACATGTCAGTGCCAGGTATAAATGAGGTTAAACTCCAACATTATGGCTAGCGGCGGTCCAGAGATTTGCCCAGAGATTTGCCAATCACACAGTATATCAGCACAACATTTGGCCTGCAGTAAGGTTACGAGGTTTACTGTTGACCATTGGACAAATATTCATCATCTGTAGTTATTATTTCCCAGAGACGATGTGTTTAGTTGTTCATGGCATAATCCATCAGAGGAGTGACAAGTACAGGGTTTCTCATGGTGTTGATCAGGGGCTGGGTTGTTACCAGAGAATGACCAGAGTAGTGACAAGTACAGGGTTTCTCATGGTGTTGATCAGGGGCTGGGTTGTTACCAGAGAATGACCAGAGTAGTGACAAGTACAGGGTTTCTCATGGTGTTGATCAGGGGCTGGGTTGTTAGGAATGACCAGAGTTGACAAGTACAGGGTTTCTCATGGTGTTGATCAGGGGCTGGGTTGTTACCAGAGAATGACCAGAGTAGTGACAAGTACAGGGTTTCTCATGGTGTTGATCAGGGGCTGGGTTGTTACCAGAGAATGACCAGAGTAGTGACAAGTACAGGGTTTCTCATGGTGTTGATCAGGGGCTGGGTTGTTACCAGAGAATGACCAGAGTAGTGACAAGTACAGGGTTTCTCATGGTGTTGATCAGGGGCTGGGTTGTTACCAGAGAATGACCAGAGTAGTGACAAGTACAGGGTTTCTCATGGTGTTGATCAGGGGCTGATGACCAGGTAGTGACAAGTACAGGGTTTCTCATGGTGTTGATCAGGGGCTGGGTTGTTACCAGAGAATGACCAGAGTAGTGACAAGTACAGGGTTTCTCATGGTGTTGATCAGGGGCTGGGTTGTTACCAGAGAATGACCAGAGTAGTGACAAGTACAGGGTTTCTCATGGTGTTGATCAGGGGCTGGGTTGTTACCGGAGAATGACCAGAGTAGTGACAAGTACAGGGTTTCTCATGGTGTTGATCAGGGGCTGGGTTGTTACCAGAGAATGACCAGAGTAGTGACAAGTACAGGGTTTCTCATGGTGTTGATCAGGGGCTGGGTTGTTACCAGAGAATGACCAGAGTAGTGACAAGTACAGGGTTTCTCATGGTGGTGATCAGGGGCTGATCAGGGGCTGGGTTGTTACCAGAGAATGACCAGAGTAGTGACAAGTACAGGGTTTCTCATGGTGTTGATCAGGGGCTGGGTTGTTACCAGAGAATGACCAGAGTAGTGACAAGTACAGGGTTTCTCATGGTGTTGATCAGGGGCTGGGTTGTTACCAGAGAATGACCAGAGTAGTGACAAGTACAGGGTTTCTCATGGTGTTGATCAGGGGCTGGGTTGTTACCGGAGAATGACCAGAGTAGTGACAAGTACAGGGTTTCTCATGGTGTTGATCAGGGGCTGAGTTGTCACCGGATAATCCATATAAACCATATACTGAAGTAACCTCAGTCTTGTCTGAAATTATGTGTGAGGTGAGACAGGTGTCACATTACTGAGATGTTGGCTTGGCTTTTCATAGTCAGTTGGCTTTTCATAGCCGATCATTAAGAGTATCTCTACCGCTCCTGCTGTAGGCAGAGAATCCCAGTGGAGAGAGGGGAACTGGCCAGGCAGAGACAGCAAGGGCGGTTCGTTGCTCCAGTGCCTTTCCGTTCACCTTCACACTCTTGGGCCAGACTTCACTCAATCATATGACCCACTGAAGAGATGAGTCTTCAGTAAAGACTTAAAGGTTGAGACGGAGTCTGCTTCTCTGACATGGGTAGGCAGACCATTCCATAAAAATGGAGATCTACAGGAGAAAGCCTTACCTCCAGCTGTTTGCTTAGAAATTCTAGGGACAATTAGGAGGCCTTCGTCTTGTGACTGTAGCGTACGTGTAGGTATGTACGGCAGGACCAAATCAGAAAGATAGGTAGGAGCAAGCCCATGTAATGCTTTGTAGGTTAGCAGTAAAACCTTGAAATCAGCCCTTGCTTTGACAGGAAGCCAGTGTAGAGAGGCTAGCACTGGAGTAATATGATCACATTTTTGGGTTCTAGTCAGGATTCTAGCAGCCGTATTTAGCACTAACTGAAGTTTATTTAGTGCTTTGTCCGGGTAGCCGGAAAGTAAAGCATTGCAGTAGTCTAACCTAGAAGTAACAAAAGCATGGATTAATTTTTCTGCATCATTTTTGGACAGAAAGTTTCTGATTTTTGCAATGTTACGTAGATGGAAAAAAGCTGTCCTCGAAATGGTCTTGATATGTTCTTTAAAAGAGAGATCAGGGTCCAGAGTAACGCCGAGGTCCTTCACAGTTTTATTTGAGACGACTGTACAACCATTAAGATTAATTGTCAGATTCAACAGAAGATCTCTTTCTTGCTTGGGACCTAAAACAAGCATCCCTCTTTTGTCCGAGTTTAAAAGTAGAAAGTTTGCAGCCATCCACTTCCTTATGTCTGAAACACAGGCTTCTAGCGAGGGCAATTCTGGGGCTTCACCACGTTTCATTGAAATGTACAGCTGTGTGTCATCCGCATAGCAGTGAAAGTTAACATTACGTTTTCGAATGACATCCCCAAGAGGTAAAATATATAGTGAAAACAATAGTGGTCCTAAAACGGAACCTTGAGGAACACCGAAATGTACAGTTACTTACTTACTTACTGACTTTATAGTCCCCATGGGGAAATTTTGTCTTGTACACATTTAAAGTGGCGTTTAAATACAAAACAAGATTGACAATACAACTTTCATAACAGTTACGCACCAATACAAATAACAATAGTAAGAAATAAGAAATAAAACTTTCTTTTTTTAAATAAGAAAAGACTAGCCTGCTGGTCTTACGGGGTCATTGGACACTGTGCTATCTAACCTCCAAACGAGCTTCAATGCCATACAGCACTCCTTCCGTGGCCTCCAACTGCTCTTAAACGCGAGTAAAACCAAATGAATGCTTTTCAACCGATCGCTGCCTGCACCCGCATGCCCGACTAGCATCACCACCCTGGATGGTTCCGACCTTGAATATGTGGACATCTATAAGTACCTAGGTGTCTGGCTAGACTGCAAACTCTCCTTCCAGACCCACATCAAACATCTCCAATCGAAAATCAAATCAAGAGTCGGCTTTCTATTCCGCAACAAAGCCTCCTTCACTCACGCTGCCAAGCTTACCCTAGTAAAACTGACTATCCTACCGATCCTCGTCTTCGGCAATGTCATCTACAAAATGGCTTCCAACACTCTACTCAGCAAACTGGATGCAGTCTATCACAGTGCCATCCGTTTTGTCACTAAAGCACCTTATACCACCCACCACTGCGACTTGTATGCTCTAGTCGGCTGGCCCTCACTACATATTCGTCGCCAGACCCACTGGCTCCAGGTCATCTACAAGTCCATGCTAGGTAAAGCTCCGCCTTATCTCAGTTCACTGGTCACGATGGCAACACCCATCCGCAGCACGCGCTCCAGCAGGTGTATCTCATTGATCATCCCTAAAGCCAACACATCATTTGGCCGCCTTTCGTTCCAGTACTCTGCTGCCTGTGACTGGAACGAATTGCAAAAATCGCTGAAGTTGGAGACTTTTATCTCCCTCACCAACTTCAAACATCAGCTATCCGAGCAGCTAACCGATCGCTGCAGCTGTACATAGTCTATAGGAAAATAGCCCACCCATTTTCACCTACCTCATTCCCATACTGTTTTTATACTGTTTTTATTTATTTATTTTTCTGCTCTTTTGCACACCAATATCTCTACCTGTACATGACCATCTGATCATTTATCACTCCAGTGTTAATCTGCAAAATTGTATTATTCGCCTACCTCCTCATGCCTTTTGCACACATTGTATATAGACTGCCCATTTTTTTCTACTGTGTTATTGACTTGTTAATTGTTTATTCCATGTGTAACTCTGTGTTGTCTGTTCACACTGCTATGCTTTATCTTGGCCAGGTCGCAGTTGCAAATGAGAACTTGTTCTCAACTAGCCTACCTGGTTAAATAAAGGTGAAATAAAATAAAATAAAAAATGGGGACATTCGCCCAAGCTATTTAGGAGGGATATCACACCTGTCACAAATGATTGTCTAGTTCTGTTTTTCCTGCTTACATTGACCTTACATTATATAACAGCAGTTATATTTAAACAGTACTGGGACATTTTCACATAGATACCATAATCCATTTGTCATATAATGTAGTTCACAAAGTTCAATCAGGAAGGCTGTTCTGAATGCTCGTTAACCTCATCTGAATCGTTAACCTCATCTTTACAATCAGGAAGGATGTTCTGAATGCTCGTTAACCTCATCTTTACAATCAGGAAGGATGTTCTGAATGCTCGTTTCACCTCACCCTTAAGCAGAACATATTTCCCTCTGTTTCCTGTTCTAGTGGCACAGTGGGATTGAATACTAACATGTCATCATAGTGGGATTGAATACTAACGTGTCATCATAGTGGGATTGAATACTAACGTGTCATCATAGTGGGATTGAATACTAACGTGTCATCATAGTGGGATTGAATACTAACGTGTCATCATAGTGGGATTGAATACTAACGTGTCATCATAGTGGGATTGAATACTAACGTATCATCGGACGTGGCAGGGCTCGTCGCATGTGGCAAGGGTTTTAAACTATTACAGACTACAAAGAGAAGCAGAGTTGAGAGCTGCCCAGTGACACGAGCCTACAAGATGAGCTAAATTACTTCTATGCTTGCTTCGATGCAAGTAACACTAAAACTTGCATGAGAGCACCAACTGTACCGGTTGACTGTGTGATCAAGCTCTCCGCAGCCGATGTGAGTAAGACGTTTAAACAGGTCAACATTCACAAGGCCGCTGGGCCAGACAGATTACCAGGACGTGTACTCCGAGCAGTGTCTTCACTGACATTTTCAACCTCTCCCTGTCTGAGTCTGTAATACCAACATGTTTCAAGCAGACCACCATAGTCCCTGTGCACAAGAACACTAAGGTAACCTGCCTAAATGACTACCGACCCATTGCACTCACGTCTGTAGCCATGAAATGCTTTAAAAGTAGCTACTACAACAATTGGATACCACGAAATTGGGGAGAAAAAGGGGTAAAAAATTAAAATAAATAAAATAAATAAAAAAGAGAATGCTATTCATTGACTACAGCTCAGCGTTCAACACCATAGTGCCCTCCTCAAAGCTCAACAGCTCCCTCTGCAACTGGATCCTAGACTTCCTGACAGGCTGCCCCCAGGTGGTGAGGGTAGGTAACAACACATTCACCACGCTGGTCCTCTACATGGGCGCCCCTCAGGGGTGCGTGCTCAGTCCCCTTCTGTACTCCCTGTTCACTCATGACTGCACAGCCAGGCACAACTCCAACACCATCATTAAGTTTTCTGATGACACAACAGTGGTAGGCCTAATAACCAACAATGATAAGATATATTATATTATTTATTATATTATTATTATATTATATATAAGACAGCCTATAGGGAGGAGGTCAGAGACCTAGCCGTCAGAGACCTGGCCGTGTGGTGCCAGGACAACAACCTCTCCCTCAACGTGATCAAGGAGAAGATTGTGGACTACAGAAAAAGGAGAACCGAGCATGCCCCCATTCTCATCGATGGGGATGTAGTGGAGCAAGTTGAGAGCTTCAAGTTCCTTCAACAACAAACTATCATGGTCCAACCAGACCAAGATTTTACAGCTGCACCATCGAGAGCAACCTGATGGGTGGCATCACTGCCTGGTATGGCAACTGTTCTGCCTCCGTCCCCAAGGCACTACAGAGGGTAGTGCATACGGCCCAGTACATCACCGGGGCCAAGCTTCCTGCCATCCAGGACGTTTATACCAGGCGGTGTCAGAGGAAGGCTCTAGAAATCGCCAAAGACTCCAGCCACCCTAGTCATAGACTGTTCTCTCTGCAACCACACGGCAAGCGGTACCGGGCTTCTAAACAGCTTCTACCCCCAAGCCATTAGACTCCTGAACAGCTAATCAAATCAATTCATCATAGTGGGAATGAATTCAAACGTACAATCATGATAGTGGGATTGAATACAAACGTATCATCATCAGCCTTGTTTCTCCTCCTCTTCCCTATCAGCCATGTGATTCACCTATTGATCTTGTAACCCATAAGCATGGCACAATAATGCATCCCTCACGCTTTCTGTTCAACCTATGAGCTCACACTTTTAATTAGCACCTTCCTCTCTCTCAACCAATGGGCGTAAATCTTGTATTTACTTGTCACATTACCCTCGTTCTCTCACTTGCTCTGTCTCAGCAACAGTTTGACAGCCATCTCCCCACCACCACCAGCTATAATTAGACCAGTCGTTGGAACTCCTTTTCCCTAACAGGGAGGCAGTGGTGGAAAAAGTACACAATTGTTCAAATTGAGTAAAAGTACAGTTACCTTAAAAGAAAATGACTCAAGGAAAAGTGAAATTCACCCTGTAAAATACTACTTGAGTAAAAGTTTAAAAAAACATTTTATTTGAAATGCACTGAAGTATCAAAAATAAATGTAATTTACTTACATACTTACTTTACAACTCTGCGAGGGGAGGTGGGGGGTCAGTGCCAGCTGCCCAGCAAAGGATTACGTGTCATCACACCATCCTCGGAGACGAGGCCACACCCCAAACTATTTCATAAAATTCCATATTGGATTCTGTCTCTGTTGTTCACTCAGTTAAGCCTGTGCTTCCAGTATTTCCAGCACTGTCCACCAGTTTTGCTGCAGGTCAGGAATTCTAGGAAATGTTCTATAATTGACACAAGCTGTCTCCAATCAATCAATGTCTGGTTGTGCCTGTGGTGAGGGGTTGTCGATGCCAGAGGAGGTGTATCTCTGTGAATGTTAAACCTATTCATTTTCAATTTTCTCCTAAAATGACCCAAATCTAACTGCTCAGGCCCTGAAGCAAGGATATGCATATTGTTGGTACCATTTGAAAGGAAACACTTTGAAGTTTATGGAAATGCGAAAGGAATATAATATAATATAACACAATAGATCTGATAAAAGATAATACGAAGAAAAAAACAATCGTTCTTCTGTACCATCATCTTTGAAATGCAACAGAAAGGCCATAATATATATATATTTTTTAATTGACCTTTATTTATCTAGACAAGTCATTTAAGAACTAATTCTTGTTTTCAATACAGCCTAGGAACAGTGGGTTAACTGCCTTGTTCAGGAGCAGAATGACAGATTTTTACCTTATCAGCTTGGGGATTCGATCTTGCAACCTTTTGGTTACCAGTCCAACGCTCTAACCAATAGGCTAACTGCCACCCCGTATTATTCCAGCCCAGGTGCAATTTAGATTTTGGACACTAGATGGTATCAGTGTATGTGCAAAGTTTTAGACTGATCCAATGAACCATTGCATTTATGTTAAAAATGTTGTATCAATGGACTCCCCAAATGTGCCTAATTTGTTTATTAATAATTGTTAATGTTAAAAAAACTAAAGCATGGTATTATTTCACTGTAATAGCTACTGTAAATTGGACAGTGCAGTTGGATTAACAAGAATGTAAGACTTCTGCCAATATCAGATATGTCTATGTCCTGGGAAATGTTTTTGTTAGGTACAACCTCATGCCAATCAAATCAAATGTATTTATAAAACCATTCTTACATCAGCTGATATGTCAAAGTGCTGTACAGAAACCCAGGCTAAACCCCCAAACAGCAAGCAATGTAGAAGGTGTAGAAGGTGTAGAAGCACGGTGGCTAGGAAAAACTCCTGTCCTGTTCAGGGGCCTGTTGACTGTTACTGGACCTTGGTTTGAGTCCTAGTCGGGGCCTGCTGACAGTCACTGGACCTTGGTTTGAGTCCTAGTCGGGGTCTGTTGAAAGTCACTGGACCTTGGTTTGAGTCCTGTTCGGGGCCTGTTGACTGTCGCTGGACCTTGGTTTGAGTCCTAGTCGGGGCCTGCTGACAGTCACTGGACCTTGGTTTGAGTCCTAGTCGGGGCCTGCTGACAGTCACTGGACCTTGGTTTGAGTCCTAGTCGGGGCCTGTTGACTGTTACTGGACCTTGGTTTGAGTCCTGTTCAGGGGCCTGTTGACTGTTATTGGACCTTGGTTTGAGTCCTAGTCGGGGCCTGTTGACTGTTACTGGACCTTGGTTTGAGTCCTAGTCGGGGCCTGTTGACTGTTACTGGACCTTGGTTTGAGTCCTAGTCGGGGCCTGTTGACTGTCGCTGGACCTTGGTTTGAGTCCTAGTCGGGGCCTGCTGACAGTCACTGGACCTTGGTTTGAGTCCTAGTCGGGGCCTGTTATACATTTTAAATGGTTATAAATGTGAAGCGATGGTCTTTTCCGATTCATGTTGGGCAGGGGGTTATAAAGAGGGGGATACTGGACCATCCAGGCTGGGCTGGTGTTGGTGCCAGGAGGAGGAGGTTACCGGTCTGGCCTGGTCCAGGCTGGGCTGGTGTTGGTGCCAGGAGGAGGAGGTTACTGGTCTGGTCTGGTCCAGGCTGGGCTGGTGTTGGTGCCAGGAGGAGGAGGTTACCGGTCTGGTCCAGGCTGGGCTGGTGTTGGTGCCAGGAGGAGGAGGCTACCGGTCTGGTCCAGGCTGGGCTGGTGTTGGTGCCAGGAGGAGGTTACCGGTCTGGTCTGGTCCAGGCTGGTCTGGTGTTGGTGCCAGGAGGAGGAGGTTACCGGTCTGGTCTGGTCCAGGCTGGGCTGATGTTGGTGCCAGGAGGAGGAGGTTACCGGTCTGGTCTGGTCCAGGCTGGTCTGGTGTTGGTGCCAGGAGGAGGAGGTTACCGGTCTGGTCTGGTCCAGGCTGGTCTGGTGTTGGTGCCAGGAGGAGCAGGTTACCGGTCTGGTCTGGTCCCGGCTGGTCTGGTGTTGGTGCCAGGAGGAGGAGGTTACCGGTCTGGTCTGGTCCAGGCTGGGCTGGTGTTGGTGCCAGGAGGAAGAGGTTACCGGTCTGGTCTGGTCCAGGCTGGGCTGATGTTGGTGCCAGGAGGAGGAGGTTACCGGGCTGGTCTGGTCCAGGCTGGGCTGGTGTTGGTGCCAGGAGGAGGAGGTTACCGGTCTGGTCTGGTCCAGGCTGGGCTGGTGTTGGTGCCAGGAGGAGGAGGTTACCGGGCTGGTCTGGTCCAGGCTGGGCTGGTGTTGGTGCCAGGAGGAGGAGGTTACCGGTCTGGTCTGGTCCAGGCTAGTGTCTGGTGGTTGGTGCCAGGAGCTGGATAGTTGAAGAGGAGGCTATGGGGAGGGAGGGGGTTTACCAGTCTGTCCAGACTAGGCTTGTGTGTCTGGTGGTTCGTGCCAGGGGCTAGTTGTTAAAGCCGTCTTCAGGATGATGGATGTGGCAGCTACGGGCAGCCTGGCAGGCAGCAGGACCTGGCAAGCAGTCTGCCTGTAGGCTGGCAGGGATGTGAAGACCCATTGTTCTGAGGAGGAAGCCCCATACCACTCAGCTCTGTTTGAAATCCCTTGACAGGCTTCCAGACACGTTGCCAGCAGGGGCTCCAGACCGTGATCATTCTCCATAAATACAGTTCGCACAGGTTTTATTCCAATTGTCTGCAAAACAATTGCCTCGAAAATTTATGTAAAAAGACAATAAATGTTTTTTTGTTTTTGTTTTGTTGGTATAATATGATACAATATCAGTAAGTTGCCTTTACAACTTGTCTAAATCCTGTCGTCAACTGATTTCAGCCCGTGTATGGCTGTGGATTGCCTGCATTGTTTGAATGAAATATTTGCATATTGGCAGTTAATTCTATTTATTTTTTTATAATTCCACTTAAACCGTCTGGCTAGCTAGCTAAACAAAATTTCATCACAGCATTTGTATCAATGATACCAGGAGTTGAATCTGACCACCCTCCCTGTCATGAAGAAAACAGAAATAGCAGCGTATGGAGTTAAATGGTACATGCTGTATTTAGTGAGATGGTACAACATGATTGGAATCCATGCAGTATAGAGGGCTGGGTTGTAAACAACAGCAACAACAATGGTTAATGGGAGCAACAGACACAGGCTGGGATTAAATCAAATCACAAGCAGTTTCCCTGACGTTCGCAGAGATTGCATTCCCAGTTAACATTGTGGATGTCAGCTCAAACATAAATGACCTTTAACAGTCGGGGGAAAGTGCCATGTCACTGCTGCTAGGTTTATTTTAATCCAAAGACTGGTTGTAGCAAGAGCACAGTCACAATAAGGGGTACCCAGAGAAATGAACACATAGCTCCATGGTGGCATCCTCATTGTCTCTCACAGAATAATCCATTTATCAAATTAAAGCAACAAAGACCACAAACTAATAACAAAGAAAGTGCTTTTTAAAGACAATAGTGAAGAAACAGTAGTGACTAAGAACCTTTCTTTGTCAGTTGCCATTTTCCACTCAGTAAAACACACTAGCTTGATATACATCATACCAGCTAAAGGTTGGACTGGTTCTATTAAATTAAAAGGTATATTGTTACTGCCAAGCTAACACAGTCAGAATCTTATACAGTATAGAGATAAAAGTGTCTTACCAGTATTCACAGTTCCTTAACTAGCGACACAGACCGGACAGAAGAGACGTATAAAGGATTCAAGTTAGCTTCCTCCTCTCCTCTGTAGCACCACACAGAAGAGGTCATAGCATGGACTAAAATAAAACATTCTGTAGTCCAATCATCGTAATGAGTTATGAAAGAAGCTACTTTTAACATTTAGCATCAAACACACACAATCCTCTGGTTAGCATTTAGCATCACAAACACACACAATCCTCTGGTTAGCATTTAGCATCACAAACACACACAATCCTCTGGTTAGCATTTAGCATCACAAACACACACAATCCTCTGGTTAGCATTTAGCATCACAAACACACAATCTATTGATCCATTGGGATGGATTGCTCAACATAATCAAAATGGATTGCTCAACATATTCAAAATGGATTGCTCAACATAATCAAAATGGATTGCTCAACATAATCAAAATGGAGTTCTCAACATTATTGGGGTGGATTGCTCAACATAATTAAAATTGAATGCTCAACATTATTGGGATGGATTGCTCAACATAATTAAAATGGAATACTCACCATAATCAAAAGGGAATGCTCAACATAATCCAAATGGAATGCTCAACATAATTAAAATGGAATACTCACCATAATCAAAAGGGAATGCTCAACATAATCCAAATGGAATGCTCAACACAATCAAAATGGAATGCTCAACATAATCCAAATGGAATGCTTAACATAATCAAAATGGAATGCTTAACAATATAGCGATGGAATGCTCAATATAATCGAAATGGAATTCCCAACATAATCAAAATGGAATGCTCAACATAATCAAAATGGAGTTCTCAACATTATTGGGATGGATTGCTCAACATAATTAAAATTGAGTGCTCAACATAATCAACATGGAATGCTCAACATAATTAAAATGGAATGCTCAACATAATCAAAATGGAATGCTCAACACAATCAAAATGGAATGCTCAACATAATCCAAATGGAATGCTCAACATAATCAAAATGGAATGCTTAACAATATAGGGATGGAATGCTCAATATAATCGAAATGGAATTCCCAACATAGTCAAAATGGAATGCTCAACATAATCAAAATGGAATGCTCAACATAATCAAAATAGAATGCTCAACATAATCAAAATGGAGTTCTCAACATAATCAAAATGGAATGCTCAACATAATCCAAATGGAAAGCTCAACATTATTGGGATGGATTGCTCAACATAATTAAAATTGAATGGTCAACATTATTGAGATGGATTGCTCAACATAATTAAAATTGAATGTTCAATATAATCCAAATGGAATGCTCAACATAATCCAAATGGAATGTTCAACATAATCAAAATGGAATGCTTAACATTATAGGGATGGAATGCTCAACATAATCCAAATGGAGTTCTCAACATTATTGGGATGGATTGCTCAACATAATCAAAATGGAATGCTTAACATTATAGGGATGGAATGCTCAACATAATCCAAATGGAGTTCTCAACATTATTGGGATGGATTGCTCAACATAATTAAAATTGAATGCTAAACATAATCAAAATGGAAAGCTCAACATAATCAACATGGAATGCTCAACATAATCAACATGGAATGCTCAACATAATCAACATGGAATGCTCAACATAATCAAAATGGATTGCTCAACATAATCAAAATGGAGTTCTCAGCATTATTGGGGTGGATTGCTCAACATAATTAAAATTGAATGCTCAACATTATTGGGATGGATTGCTCAACATAATTAAAATGGAATACTCAACATAATCAAAATGGAATGCTCAACACAATCCAAATGGAATGCTTAACATAATCAAAATGGAATGCTTAACAATATAGGGATGGAATGCTCAATATAATCGAAATGGAATTATCAACATAATCAAAATGGAATGCTCAACATAATCAAAATGGAGTTCTCAACATTATTGGGATGGATTGCTCAACATAATTAAAATTGAGTGCTCAACATAATCAACATGGAATGCTCAACATAATCTAAATGGAATGCTCAACATAATCCAAATGGAAAGCTCAACATTATTGGGATGGATTGCTCAACATAATTAAAATTGAATGCTCAACATTATTGGGATGGATTGCTCAACATAATCAAAATGGAGTTCTCAACATAATCAAATGGAATGCTCAACATAATCAAAATGGAGTTCTCAACATAATCAAATGGAATGCTCAACATAAGCAAAATGGAATGCTCAATATAATCAAAATGGAATGCTCAACATAACCAAAATGGAAAGCTCAATTTAATCAAAATGGAATGCTCAACATAATCAAAATGGAATGCTCAACATAATCAAAATGGAGTTCTCAACATAATCAAAATGGAATGCTCAACATAATCCAAATGGAAAGCTCAACATTATTGGGATGGATTGCTCAACATAATTAAAATTGAATGCTCAACATTATTGGGATGGATTGCTCAACATAATTAAAATTGAATGTTCAATATAATCCAAATGGAATGCTCAACATTCAAATGGTCCTTCTGTAGCTCAGTTGGTAGAGCACGGCGCTTGTAACGCCAGGGTAGTGGGTTCGATCCCCGGGACCACCCATACGTAGAATGTATGCACACATGACTGTAAGTCGCTTTGGATAAAAGCGTCTGCTAAATGGCATATATTATTATTATATTATTATTATAATCAAAATGGAATGCTCAACATAATCAAAATGGAGTTCTCAACATAATCAAAATGGAATGCTCAACATAATCAAAATGGAGTTGTCAACATAATCAAATGGAATGCTCAACATAATCAAAATGGAGTTCTCAACATAATCAAATGGAATGCTCAACATAATCAAAATGGAATGCTCAATATAACCATTGTCGCAACCCCTATTACCAGCCTGTTCAACCTCTCTTTCATATTGTCTGAGATCCCCAAGGATTGGAAAGCTGCCGCGGTCATCCCCCTCTTCAAAGGGGGAGACACCCTGGACCCAAACTGTTACAGACCTATATGCATCCTGCCCTGCCTATCTAAGGTCTTCGAAAGCCAACAAACAGATCACTGACCATCTCGAATCCCACCGTACCTTCTCTGCTGTGCAATCTGGTTTCCGAGCCGGTCACGGGTGCACCTCAAGGTACCAAACGATATCATAACCGCCATCGATAAAAGACAGTACTGTGCAGCCGTCTTCATCGACCTGGCCAAGGCTTTGGACTCTGTCAATCATCATATTCTTATCGGCAGACTCAGTAGCCTCGGTTTTTCTAATGACTGCCTTGCCTGGTTCACCAACTACATTGCAGACAGAGTTCAGTGTGTCAAATAGGAGGGCATGTTGTCCGGTCCTCTGGCAGTCTCTATGGGGGTACCACAGGGTTCAATTCTTGGGCAGACTCTTTTCTCTGTATTTATCAATGATGTTGCTCTTGCTGCGGGCGATTCCCTGATCCACCTCTACGCAGACGACACCATTCTGTATACTTCTGGCCCCTCTTTGGACACTGCGTTAACTACCCTCCAGACGAGCTTTAATGCCATACAACTCTCCTTCCGTGGCCTCCAACTGCTCTCTCCCACTGACTGCAGGTCATCCACAAGGCCATGCTAAGTAAAGCTCCGCCTTATCTCAGTTCGCTGGTCACGACGGCAACACCCACCCGTAGCGCTCCAGCAGGTGTATCTCACTGATCATCCCTAAAGCCAACACCTCATTTGGCCGCCTTTCCTTCCAGTTCTCTGCCGTCTGTGACTGGAACGAATTGCAAACATCGCTGAAGTTGGAGACTTTTATCACCCTCACCAACTTCAAACATCTGCTATCTGAGCAGCTAACCGATCACTGCAGCTATACATAGTCCATCTGTAAATAGCCCACCCAATTTACCTACCTCATCCCCATATTGTTTTTATTTATTTACTTTTCTGCTCTTTTGCACACCAGTATCTCTACCTGCACATGACCATCTGATCAATTATCACTCCCGTGTTAATCTGCTAAATTATAATTATTTGCCTACCTCCTTTTGCACACAATGTATATAGACTCTCTTTTCTTTCTACTGTGTTATTGACTTGTTTATTGTTTACTCCATGTGTAACTTTGTGTTGTTGTCTGTTCACACTGCTATGCTTTATCTTGGCCAGGTCGCAGTTGCAAATGAGAACCTGTTCTCAACTAGCCTACCTGGTTAAATAAAGGTGAAATAAATAAAAAATCAGAGACAACGATAGACAGCTGCCTCTGATTGGGAACCACACTAGGCAAAAACAACAAAGAAATAGAAAACATAGATTTTCCCACCCGAGTCACACCCTGACCAAACATAGAGAATAGATAAGGATCTCTAAGGTCAGGGAGTGACACTCTTCCTCCTGTCAGCATGGTCTGTAGAGAAGCTTTCCCATCCCACTTCCTGCTCCAGTATTTAGTATTGCTGTTGCCAGAAGTTGTCCAGAAGGAACATGCAAGTAAGCATTTTGTGGGACCCGTATCACGTACAAATGACAAACAAAAAACTTTGTGTGGCTGTTGAACAAGTTGAGCAGACTAAATTACTTGGTGATACCTTAGATTGTAAACTCTCATGGTCAAAACATATAGATTCAATGGTTTTAAAGATGGTGGGAGGTCTGTCTGTATTAAAGAGATGCTCCGCTTTTTGGACACAACACTCAGAAAAAGCAAGTCCTGCAAATCAAATCAATTGAAATGTTATTGGTCACAAGCTCAGAGATGATGGTATCCTATAGAGATGATGGTATCCTACAGAGATGATGGTATCCTATAGAGATGATGGTATCCTACAGAGATGATGGTATCCCACAACAGAGATGATGGTATCCTATAGAGATGATGGTATCCTACAGAGATGATGGTATCCTATAGAGATGATGGTATCCTATAGAGATGATGGTATCCTATAGAGATGATGGTATCCTACAGAGATGATGGTATCCCACAACAGAGATGATGGTATCCTATAGAGATGATGGTATCCTATAGAGATGATGGTATCCTACAGAGATGATGATATCCTATAGAGATGATGGTATCCTATAGAGATGATGGTATCCTACAGAGATGATGGTATCCTATAGAGATGATGCTATCCTACAGAGATGATGGTATCCTATAGAGATGATGGTATCCCACAACAGAGATGATGGTATCCTACAGAGATGATGCTATCCTATAGAGATGAAGCTATCCTATAGAGATGATGGTATCCTACAGAGATGATGGTATCCCACAACAGAGATGATGGTATCCCACAACAGAGATGATGGTATCCCACAACAGAGATGATGGTATCCTATAGAGATGATGGTATCCTATAGAGATGATGGTATCCTATAGAGATGATGGTATCCCACAACAGAGATGATGGTATCCCACAACAGAGATGATGGTATCCTACAGAGATGATGGTATCCCACAACAGAGATGATGGTATCCTACAGAGATGATGGTATCCTATAGAGATGATGGTATCCTATAGAGATGATGGTATCCTATAGAGATGATGGTATCCTATAGAGATGATGGTATCCTACAGAGATGATGGTATCCTACAGAGATGATGGTATCCTATAGAGATGATGGTATCCTACAGAGATGATGGTATCCCACAACAGAATGATGGTATCCTATAGAGATGATGGTATCCCACAACAGAGATGACGGTATCCTATAGAGATGATGGTATCCTACAGAGATGATGGTATCCCACAACAGAATGATGGTATCCTATAGAGATGATGATATCCTATAGAGATGATGGTATCATACAGAGATGATGGTATCCCACAACAGAGATGACGGTATCCTATAGAGATGATGGTATCCTACAGAGATGATGGTATCCCACAACAGAGATGATGGTATCCTATAGAGATGATGATATCCTATAGAGATGATGGTATCCTATAGAGATGATGGTATCCTATAGAGATGATGGTATCCCACAACAGAGATGATGCTATCCTATAGAGATGATGATATCCTATAGAGATGATGGTATCCCACAACAGAGATGATGGTATCCTACAGAGATGATGGTATCCTATAGAGATGATGGTATCCTACAGAGATGATGGTATCCCACAACAGAGATGATGGTATCCTATAGAGATGATGCTATCCTATAGAGATGATGGTATCCCACAACAGAGATGATGGTATCCTATAGAGATGATGCTATCCTATAGAGATGATGGTATCCCACAACAGAGATGATGGTATCCTATAGAGATGATGCTATCCTATAGAGATGATGGTATCCTATAGAGATGATGGTATCCTATAGAGATGATGGTATCCCACAACAGAGATGATGGTATCCTATAGAGATGATGGTATCCCACAACAGAGATGATGGTATCCTACAGAGATAATGGTATCCTATAGAGATGATGCTATCCTATAGAGATGATGGTATCCCACAACAGAGATGATGCTATCCTATAGAGATGATGGTATCCTATAGAGATGATGCTATCCTATAGAGATGATGGTATCCTATAGAGATGATGGTATCCTATAGAGATGATGGTATCCTATAGAGATGATGGTATCCTATAGAGATGATGCTATCCTATAGAGATGATGCTATCCTATAGAGATGATGGTATCCTATAGAGATGATGCTATCCTATAGAGATGATGGTATCCTATAGAGATGATGGTATCCTATAGAGATGATGGTATCCCACAACAGAGATGATGCTATCCTATAGAGATGATGGTATCCTATAGAGATGATGGTATCCTATAGAGATGATGGTATCCTACAGAGATGATGGTATCCTACAGAGATGATGGTATCCCACAACAGAGATGATGCTATCCTATAGAGATGATGCTATCCTATAGAGATGATGGTATCCCACAACAGAGATGATGCTATCCTATAGAGATGATGCTATCCTATAGAGATGATGCTATCCTATAGAGATGATGGTATCCCACAACAGAGATGATGCTATCCTATAGAGATGATGCTATCCTATAGAGATGATGCTATCCTACAGAGATGATGGTATCCTATAGAGATGATGGTATCCTATAGAGATGATGGTATCCCACAACAGAGATGATGGTATCCCACAACAGAGATGATGGTATCCTATAGAGATGATGCTATCCTATAGAGATGATGGTATCCTATAGAGATGATGGTATCCTACAGAGATGATGGTATCCTATAGAGATGATGGTATCCTATAGAGATGATGGTATCCTATAGAGATGATGGTATCCTACAGAGATGATGGTATCCTACAGAGATGATGGTATCCTATAGAGATGATGGTATCCTATAGAGATGATGGTATCCCACAACAGAGATGATGGTATCCTATAGAGATGATGGTATCCTATAGAGATGATGGTATCCCACAACAGAGATGATGGTATCCTACAGAGATGATGGTATCCCACAACAGAGATAATGCTATCCTATAGAGATGACGGTATCCCACAACAGAGATGATGCTATCCTATAGAGATGATGCTATCCTACAGAGATGATGGTATCCTATAGAGATGATGGTATCCTATAGAGATGATGGTATCCCACAACAGAGATGATGCTATCCTATAGAGATGATGCTATCCTATAGAGATGATGCTATCCTATAGAGATGATGGTATCCTACAGAGATGATGGTATCCCACAACAGAGATAATGCTATCCTATAGAGATGACGGTATCCCACAACAGAGATGATGCTATCCTATAGAGATGATGCTATCCTACAGAGATGATGGTATCCTATAGAGATGATGCTATCCTATAGAGATGATGCTATCCTATAGAGATGATGCTATCCTATAGAGATGATGCTATCCTATAGAGATGATGCTATCCTATAGAGATGACGGTATCCTATAGAGATGATGGTATCCCACAACAGAGATGACGGTATCCTATAGAGATGATGGTATCCCACAACAGAGATGATGCTATCCTACAGAGATGATGCTATCCTATAGAGATGACGGTATCCTATAGAGATGATGGTATCCTATAGAGATGATGCTATCCTATAGAGATGATGCTATCCTATAGAGATGATGATATCCTATTGAGATGATGATATCCTATAGAGATGATGGTATCCCATAGTGTTGATAATAGCAGCTGTAGTTAGAGGCCCTGTGTTTTCCCTGAAGAAGACATTCATCCATCTTCACTCTGCAACCAGACTCTGATTGATGCATTCACATCCTGAAATCATTCCAATAATTCATGGCCTCGTCTCCTGTCATCTCCACTGCAGCTCAATGAAGCAGTCAAAGGATCAAACACACACCAGATGGGCCAGGCATGCTAAATTATTCAGTCCTATTGAAGGCTCTCATCAAAGAGGGATTGTTTAACCTACTTAAAGACTAAATATGCGTCCCAAATGACACCCTAATCCCTATGCACTGCACTACCTTTGATCAGAGACCTATGGGCCCTGGCCAAAGGTAGTGTACTACATAGGTAATAGTGTGCCATGTGAGACAGACACATAAATAATGGTGTGAGTGTCCTGATAGTGGAGAATAAGATTCTTCACAGCCTCGCCGCACACACACACACACGCAGGCATGGATACATACATACACACACACACGTGGGTGGCTCGTTTTGCCCAGATTTTTGTCATTCATTATTAAGAAGTCTTAAAGAGCTTCATAAATAATGGAGACCAAATAGATCAGAGACACTTCTACAGGATGGACACCACAGGTCTAATATAATGTCCTGTATCTCTACAGGACTAATATAATGTTCTATATCTCTACAGGACTAATATAATGTCCTGTATCTCTACAGGACTAATATAATGTCCTGTATCTCTACAGGACTAATATAATGTCCTGTATCTCTACAGGTCTAATATAATGTTCTATATCTCTACAGGACTAATACAATGTCCTGTATCTCTACAGGTCTAATATAATGTTCTATATCTCTACAGGACTAATATAATGTCCTGTATCTCTACAGGTCTAATATAATGTTCTATATCTCTACAGGACTAATATAATGTCCTGTATCTCTACAGGTCTAATATAATGTTCTATATCTCTACAGGACTAATATAATGTCCTGTATCTCTACAGGACTAATATAATGTCCTGTATCTCTACAGGTCTAATATAATGTTCTATATCTCTACAGGACTAATATAATGTCCTGTATCTCTACAGGTCTAATATAATGTTCTATATCTCTACAGGACTAATATAATGTCCTGTATCTCTACAGGTCTAATATAATGTTCTATATCTCTACAGGTCTAATATAATGTCCTGTATCTCTACAGGTCTAATATAATGTTCTATATCTCTACAGGTCTAATATAATGTTCTATATCTCTACAGGACTAATATAATGTCCTGTATCTCTACAGGTCTAATATAATGTCCTGTATCTGGACACCACAGGTCTAATATAATGTCCTGTATCTCTACAGGACTAATATAATGTCCTGTATCTCTACAGGTCTAATATAATGTCCTGTATCTCTACAGGACTAATATAATGTCCTGTATCTCTACAGGTCTAATATAATGTTCTATATCTCTACAGGACTAATATAATGTCCTGTATCTCTACAGGTCTAATATAATGTCCTGTATCTCTACAGGTCTAATATAATGTTCTATATCTCTACAGGACTAATATAATGTCCTGTATCTCTACAGGACTAATATAATGTTGCGTATCTCTACAGGTCTAATATAATGTTCTATATCTCTACAGGACTAATATAATGTCCTGTATCTGGACACCACAGGACTAATATAATGTCCTGTATCTCTACAGGTCTAATATAATGTCCTGTATCTCTACAGGACTAATATAATGTCCTGTATCTCTACAGGTCTAATATAATGTCCTGTATCTCTACAGGACTAATATAATGTCCTGTATCTCTACAGGTCTAATATAATGTCCTGTATCTCTACAGGACTAATATAATGTTGTGTATCTCTACAGGTCTAATATAATGTCCTGTATCTCTACAGGACTAATATAATGTCCTGTATCTCTACAGGACTAATATAATGTCCTGTATCTGGACACCACAGGACTAATATAATGTCCTGTATCTCTACAGGTCTAATATAATGTCCTGTATCTCTACAGGACTAATATAATGTCCTGTATCTCTACAGGTCTAATATAATGTCCTGTATCTCTACAGGACTAATATAATGTCCTGTATCTCTACAGGTCTAATATAATGTCCTGTATCTCTACAGGACTAATATAATGTTGTGTATCTCTACAGGACTAATATAATGTCCTGTATCTCTACAGGACTAATATAATGTCCTGTATCTCTACAGGTCTAATATAATGTCCTGTATCTCTACAGGACTAATATAATGTTGTGTATCTCTACAGGTCTAATATAATGTTCTATATCTCTACAGGACTAATATAATGTTCTATATCTCTACAGGACTAATATAATGTTGTGTATCTCTACAGGACTAATATAATGTCCTGTATCTCTACAGGTCTAATATAATGTCCTGTATCTCTACAGGAATAATATAATGTTCTATATCTCTACAGGACTAATATAATGTTCTATATCTCTACAGGACTAATATAATGTTCTATATCTCTACAGGAATAATATAATGTTCTATATCTCTACAGGAATAATATAATGTCCTGTATCTCTACAGGAATAATATAATGTTCTATATCTCTACAGGACTAATATAATGTTCTATATCTCTACAGGAATAATATAATGTTCTATATCTCTACAGGACTAATATAATGTTCTATATCTCTACAGGTCTAATATAATGTTCTATATCTCTACAGGACTAATATAATGTTCTATATCTCTACAGGAATAATATAATGTTCTATATCTCTACAGGACTAATATAATGTTCTATATCTCTACAGGTCTAATATAATGTCCTGTATCTCTACAGGACTAATATAATGTCCTGTATCTCTACAGGACTAATATAATGTCCTGTATCTCTACAGGTCTAATATAATGTTCTATATCTCTACAGGTCTAATATAATGTTGTGTATCTCTACAGGACTAATATAATGTCCTGTATCTCTACAGGACTAATATAATGTTGTGTATCTCTACAGGACTAATATAATGTCCTGTATCTCTACAGGTCTAATATAATGTTGTGTATCTCTACAGGACTAATATAATGTCCTGTATCTCTACAGGACTAATATAATGTTGTGTATCTCTACAGGACTAATATAATGTCCTGTATCTCTACAGGACTAATATAATGTTGTGTATCTCTACAGGACTAATATAATGTCCTGTATCTCTACAGGTCTAATATAATGTCCTGTATCTGGACACCACAGGACTAATATAATGTCCTGTATCTCTACAGGACTAATATAATGTTGTGTATCTCTACAGGACTAATATAATGTCCTGTATCTCTACAGGACTAATATAATGTTGTGTATCTCTACAGGACTAATATAATGTCCTGTATCTCTACAGGACTAATATAATGTCCTGTATCTCTACAGGACTAATATAATGTCCTGTATCTCTACAGGTCTAATATAATGTTCTGTATCTCTACAGGACTAATATAATGTCCTGTATCTCTACAGGTCTAATATAATGTCCTGTATCTGGACACCACAGGACTAATATAATGTCCTGTATCTCTACAGGACTAATATAATGTCCTGTATCTCTACAGGTCTAATATAATGTTCTATATCTCTACAGGACTAATATAATGTCCTGTATCTCTACAGGACTAATATAATGTTCTATATCTCTACAGGACTAATATAATGTCCTGTATCTCTACAGGTCTAATATAATGTTCTATATCTCTACAGGACTAATATAATGTCCTGTATCTCTACAGGACTAATATAATGTTCTGTATCTCTACAGGTCTAATATAATGTTCTGTATCTCTACAGGTCTAATATAATGTCCTGTATCTCTACAGGACTAATATAATGTTCTATATCTCTACAGGACTAATATAATGTCCTGTATCTCTACAGGACTAATATAATGTCCTGTATCTCTACAGGTGCCGTCAAATGTAGAGATGACACCATGTATCTGTAAGTTTAGGAACGGACACAATTAAGTAAAAATATGTCATTTCAGGTCCTTCAACAAAAGCTGGAAAGGTTTATATTGATGACAATGTAAAGATGATATTCAATATAATGTTGACAATCTGTAAATTCTGTACATTTATGGACCTAAACAAAAACATGTCTCTAAAGTGTAGTATCCATCCATTAATCTGTCTCTCTCATTCCCTTTCGACAGTCGCCTCTCCATCCTCATCCGTCCTTCCATGATAGGTTGAAGGATTACAGCCCGAGAGGAAGAGTGGTTTGGCCTTTTGGTCACCATGGTTACGCCATCTCAGACAATAAGCTGATTCAGGCACAGTGGACTGTTTTTCTGTTCCATTTACTAAATCGGTATCTGAGTACTCTGTAAAAAAACATGCCCTTATCCTACAGTATGTCCAAATGTTTTAGATACACATGTAGACAGAGAACTGCCACTGGGCTATGGGGCTGGACTGCGTCTGGGGTCTGGGTCCATTTCCGTCACACTCTATATCTGTATTTGTGTCTGTGTCTTTCCCCGGCTCCTTTGGGAAGATTCATTTCTAGAACCAAATAATCTTGTTGATAATTTGGGACAGGTAGATAGTGGGAATAGTCTTGTCAGGCCTCGTGCAGGGAATGAGCCCTGACATACATACAGAACAAGGTTTCTCCTGCTAGACTCAACATTGAAATATTACCTTCCCCTCTCTTTTAATAAACTCTGTGTATAGGAGCCAAGAGACAGAGAGAAAAAAAATGCATAGTAATATTTTCTTTCCAATCAGCTTCCTCATTACGAAGGGAAATTAATTCTCATTACGAAGGGAAATTAATCCTCATTACGAAGGGAATTTTAAGTATGAAATTAATCCTCGTTACGAAGGGAAATTAATCCTCGTTACGAAGGGGAATTAATCCTCATTATGAAGGGAAATTAATCCTCATTACGAAGGGAAATTAATCCTCATTATGAAGGGAAATTAATCCTCATTGCGAAGGGAAATGAATCCTCATTACGAAGGGAAATTAATCCTCATTATGAAGGGAAATGAATCCTAATTACAAGGGAAATTAATCCTCATTGCGAAGGGAAATTAATTCTCATTATGAAGGGAAATTAATCCTTGTTACGAAGGTATAAAGTCTGCTTCCAACTCACAAACACCTAGATCCCCTGAACGCAGCTCACTCTCCAGATCCCAATCACCTGAATTCTGATCACCTGTTCACACACCTGTATGTCATTATCACACACTGTTTAGTTCAGTTATTGTTTGTTTTGAGGTCTTTCAGAGCTCTGATTTCTCCGTGGTTTACTCCTGCTGTGTATGACGGCCTGCCTGCCTCACTAACGATGCCTTTTATTTTATTCATTTTTTACCTTTATTTAACCAGGCAAGTCAGTTAAGAACAAATTCTTATTTTCAATGACGGCCTAGGAACAGTGGGTTAACTGCCTGTTCAGGGGCAGAACGACAGATTTGTACCTTGTCAGCTCGGGGATTTGAACTTGCAACCTTCCGCCTATTCCCTGCCTGTACTTTAGCCGGATTTCCTGTTATCAACCTACTGCCTGATCTCCCGGACGATAATACTAGCCTTTTCCCTGCCTGTACTGTTGCCTTTTTGGACCCCCTGTGTATGACTTTCTGCCTGCCCCTGAACCCAGCTACCTGCCTCCTCCTGTGGTCCTTTATAAATAAACACCTGCTGTGCCCTGTGCTTGAAGCCAGCTACCTGCCTCCTCCTGTGGTCCTTTATAAATAAACATCTGCTGTGCCCTGTGCTTGAACCCAGCTTTCTGTCTCCCATCGTGTTCTTTACAGAAGCGAAATGAGTCCTCATTACAAAGGGGAATGAGTCCTCATTACAAAGGGGAATGAGTCCTCATTACAAAGGGGAATGAGTCCTCATTACAAAGGGGAATGAGTCCTCATTACAAAGGGGAATGAGTCCTCATTACAAAGGGGAATGAGTCCACATTGCGAAGGGAAATAAGTCCTCATTACAAAGGGGAATGAATCCACATTGCGAAGGGAAATGAGTCCTCATTACAAAGGGGAATGAGTCCTCATTACAAAGGGGAATGAATCCACATTGCGAAGGGAAATAAGGCGCAAATAGAATCGTATTTCCAACATAGGGCCCTGGTTAAGGGCAGTGCACTATATATGGAATAGGGTGCTATGGCCCTGGTTAAGGGCAGTGCACTATATATGGAATAGGGTGCTAGGGCCCTGGTTAAGGGCAGTGCACTATATATGGAATAGGGTGCTAGGGCCCTGGTTAAGGGCAGTGCACTATATATGGAATAGGGTGCTATGGCCCTGGTTAAGGGCAGTGCACTATATATGGAATAGGGTGCTAGGGCCCTGGTTAAGGGCAGTGCACTATATATGGAATAGGGTGCTAGGGCCCTGGTTAAGGGCAGTGCACTATATATGGAATAGGGTGCTAGGGCCCTGGTTAAGGGCAGTGCACTATATATGGAATAGGGTGCTAGGGCCCTGGTTAAGGGCAGTGCACTATATATGGAATAGGGGGCCATGTAATCAGCTTCAGCAGATTCGTTATGAAAATGACACCTCTCTATTTAGAGGGCTCAGGTCAATAGTAGTGGCACAGCATCTGTCTCTTTGCATTTCTCCACAAAACAATTATCCACAAAAAAAACAAAAAGAGAGCGAGCAAGCGAGAGAGAGAGAGAGAGAGAGAGAGAGAGAGAGAGAGAGAGAGAGAGAGAGAGAGAGAGAGAGAGAGAGAGAGAGAGAGAGAGAGAGAGAGAGAGAGAGAGAGAGAGAGAGAGAGAGAGAGAGAGAGAGAGAGAGAGAGAGAGAGAGAGAGAGAGAGAGAGAGAGAGAGAGAGAGAGAGAGAGAGAGAGAGAGAGAGAGAGAGAGAGAGAGAGAGAGAGAGAGAGAGAGAGAGAGAGAGAGAGAGAGAGAGAGAGAGAGAGAGAGAGAGAGAGAGAGAGAGAGAGAGAGAGAGAGGGAGAGTAGAGAGAGAGAGAGTAGAGAGAGAGAGAGAGGAGAGTAGAGAGAGAGAGAGAGAGAGAGAGAGAGAGAGAGAGAGAGAGAGAGAGAGAGAGAGAGAGAGAGAGAGAGAGAGAGAGAGAGAGAGAGAGAGAGAGAGAGAGAGAGAGAGAGAGAGAGAGAGAGAGAGGAGAGTAGAGAGAGAGAGAGTAGAGAGAGAGAGAGAGGAGAGAGAGAGAGAAAGAGAGGAGAGAGAGAGAGAGAGAGAGAGAGAGAGAGAGAGAGAGAGAGAGAGAGAGAGAGAGAGAGAGAGAGAGAGAGAGAGAGAGAGAGAGAGAGAGAGAGAGAGAGGAGAGTAGAGAGAGAGAGAGTAGAGAGAGAGAGAGAGAGAGAGAGAGAGAGAGAGAGAGAGGTTAGACTTTCACTTAGCTCACACTGTTCTGTCATCTCCACTGTGAGAGAGAGGAGGCCTGTCACAGATTTGGAGACTCTGAACATGAGACCAAGTTCTTTAAATCTTTAGCCCTTAGATTTGTCTTCGTCTCTCTAACCATCTTCTTGGTTTCAAACTTCTAAATTGTTGCCATAATAGCGTTAAATTGTATATTTGCTGTTTTCACCTCTTCTTTTTTACCCATTGCCTGATTTATGAAGGTCAACAACCAATTGTCTCTTTTCATTTGTGAGTTCCTTGCCTTTTCCCATGGTGATGGATGACGAAGGGATTTTATGGGCGTCTTGCTTCATTTCTATGCTACAGTGAAACAGGAAGCAGTGGAACAGGAAGCAGTGGAACAGGAAGCAGTGGACCAGGAAGCAGTGGAACAGGAAGCCATGGAAGGCCAACTATAGGGTTCCTTAACGCTGAAAATAACTTAATGTAGATTCAATTTACATCGCTTTATTTATAAGAATCTTTAAGGGTGCCAATAATTTTGACAGAAATCTTTTAAGAGAAAAACATATGATATCTCTTTCTCTGAGCAACACACGCGGTACGGTAAGAGGTAAAGGATATGAGTGAGTGCCGGGTCTTTGTTCTGTATGGATGTCTGGAGGTCATCCTCCAGAATCAACAGCCTATCACTGATCTCCTCACACTGGTCTGTCAACTCTATAGTCAGGTCTGCTGTTAGCCCTGCTGCTTCACTGCACTGGTCCTGGAGAGTAGAGGAGAAAGGAGTGAGAGAAAGGGATGAGAGAGAGAGAGAGAGAGGAGAGAGAGAGAGAGAGAGAGAGAGAGAGAGAGAGAGAGAGAGAGAGAGAGAGAGAGAGAGAGAGAGAGAGAGAGAGAGAGAGAGAGAGAGAGAGAGAGAGAGAGAGAGAGAGAGAGAGAGAGAGAGAGAGAGAGAGAGAGAGAGAGAGAGAGAGAGAGAGAGAGAGAGAGAGAGAGAGAGAGAGAGAGAGAACAAGAGAACGAGAGAGAACGTGGGGGGATGAGAGAAGAGGTTTGTCTGTCACTAATCAGTACTGTCTCACTGACTGTGTCCTGGAGAGTAGAGAGAGAGAGAGAGGGCCTACAGCAGCACCTAGATCTTATGCACAGATTCTGTCAGACCTGGGCCCTGACAGTAAATCTCAGTAAGACCAAAATAATGGTGTTCCAAAAAAGGTCCAGTCACCAGGACCACAAATACAAATTCCATCTAGACACTGTTGCCCTAGAGCACACAAAAAACTATACATACCTTGGCCTAAACATCAGCGCCACAGGTAACTTCCACAAAGCTGTGAACGATCTGAGAGACAAGGCAAGAAGGGCATTCTATGCCATCAAAAGAAACATAAATTTCAACATACCAATTAGGATTTGGCTAAAAATACTTGAATCAGTCATAGAGCCCATTGCCCTTTATGGTTGTGAGGTCTGGGGTCCGCTCACCAACCAAGACTTCACAAAATGGGACAAACACCAAATTGAGACTCTGCACGCAGAATTCTGCAAAAATATCCTCCGTGTACAACGTAAAACACCAAATAATGCATGCAGAGCAGAATTAGGCCGATACCCACTAATTATCAAAATCCAGAAAAGAGACGTTAAATTCTACAACCACCTAAAATGAAGCGATTCACAAACCTTCCATAACAAAGCCATCACCTACAGAGAGATGAACCTGGAGAAGAGTCCCCTAAGCAAGCTGGTCCTGGGGCTCTGTTCACAAACACAAACACACCCTACAGAGCCCCAGGACAACAGCACAATCAGACCCAACCAAATCATGAGAAAACAAAAAGATAATTACTTGACACATTGGAAAGAATTAACAAAAAAACAGAGCAAACTAGAATGCTATTTGGCCCTACACAGAGAGTACACAGCGGCAGAATACCTGACCACTGTGACTGACCCAAAATTAAGGAAAGCTTTGACTATGTACAGACTCAGTGAGCATAGTCTTGCTATTGAGAAAGGCCGCCGTAGGCAGACATGGCTCTCAAGAGAAGACAGGCTATGTGCTCACTGCCCACAAAATGAGGTGGAAACTGAGCTGCACTTCCTAACCTCCTGCCCAATGTATGACCATATTAGAGAGACATATTTCCCCCAGATTACACAGATCCACAAAGAATTCGAAAACAAATCCAATTTTGAAAAACTCCCATATCTTTTGGGTGAAATTCCACAGTTTGCCAACACAGCAGCAAGATTTGTGACCTGTTGCCACGAGAAAAGGGCAACCAGTGAAGAACAAACACCATTGTAAATACAACCCATATTTATGCTTATTCATTTTATCTTGTGTCATTTAACTATTTGTACATTGTATATATATATAAAATATGACATTTGTAATGTCTTTACTGTTTTTTAAAACTTCTGTATGTGTAATGTTTACTGTTAATTTTTGTTGTTTTTCACTTTATATATTCACTTTGTATGTTGTCTACCTCACTTGCTTTGGCAATGTTAACACATGTTTCCCATGCCAATAAAGCCCTTGAGTTGAATTGAATTGAGAGAGAGAGAGAGAGAGAGAGAGAGAGAGAGAGAGAGAGAGAGAGAGAGAGAGAGAGAGAGAGAGAGAGAGAGAGAGAGAGAGAGAGAGAGAGAGAGAGAGAGAGAGGAGAAAGACAGAGAGAGAGGAGAGAGACAGAGAGAGAGAGAGACAGAGAGAGAGAGAGAGAGAGAACTGCATGTCTGCATGCCTGCATGTCTGCATGTCTGCATGTCTGCATGTGTCTAGACAAGGCAGGTGTGTGGAGAGAGTACATGGCAGCCAGGCAGGGAGAGGAGAGAAGGAGATGGGAAGGGAGGGAGATAAGAGTGGAAGAGAGGGAGAGAGGGAGGTAAAATAAGGGAGGGAGAGAGATATGAGGGAAGAGGAGAAGAGAGGGAGGGAGGGAGGGGAGATATGAGGGAAGAGGAGAAGAGAGGGAGGGATGGAGGGGAGATAAGAGTGGAAGAGAGGGAGAGAGGGAGGTAAAATAAGGGAGGGAGGGAGATATGAGGGAAGAGGAGAAGAGGGGGAGGGAGGGGAGATATGAGGGAAGAGGAGAAGAGAGAGAGGGAGGGAGGGAATAGTGGAGACAGTAGAAGTGGAAGGGTAATATGCTGATCACACCAACTGTGTTGCGTCCGCGAGCGTTGCTGATCACACCAACTGTGTTGCGTCCGCGAGCGTTGCTGATCACACCAACTGTGTTGCATCCGCGAGCGTTGCTGACCACACCAACAGAGGTCCTGCCTCTCCCATCTCCTCATTGGTTTTCAGGATCATATACCCACGTGGGTGATTAACTTCACTAGTATAGGGGGCAGCATTCGGCATTTTGAATGAAAAGCGTGCCCAAATTAAACTGCCTGCTGCTCAGGCCCAGAAGATAGGATATGCTTATGGATAGAGAACACTGTAAAGTTTCCAAAACTGTTAAAATGATGTCTGTGAGTATAACAGAACTCATATGGCAGGCGAAAACCTGAGGAAAATCCCACCAGGAAGTACTATTATTTTGAAAAGCTGTTTTTCCATTGAAAGCCTATCCACCATACAAAGACTTAGGACCCAGTTCATGAGCTCTGTGGCTTCCTCTACATGTGGCCAGTCTTTAGGCATTGTTTCAGGCTTTTACTCTGACAAATGAGGGAGATATAACACTTTCAAATCCAAGTCTTGTTTCTCTTTTTCTATTGACAAACCTTTTGTCCGGTTGAAATATTTTTTATTATTTATGATGACAAAAACAACCTGAGGATTGATTTTAAACATCGTTTATACAAACCTTTATTGTACTTTTTAAAAACTTTTCATCTGGACGTCTGCATTCGGATTACTGGACAAAACGCACCAACTGGGGTTTTAGGACATAAAGATTAACTTTATCGAACAAAACACACATTTATTGTGTAACATGAAGTCCTGTGAGTGCCATCTGATGAAGATCATCAAAGGTTAGTGATTAATTTCATCGCTATTTCTGACTTTTCTGAGCCTTCTCCTTGGCTGGAAAATGGCTGTTTGGTTTTCTGTGACTAGGTGCTGACCTAACATAATCGTTTGGTGTGCTTTCGCTGGAAAGCCTATTTGAAATCGGACACTGTGGCTGGATTTACAAGAAGTTTATCTTTAAAATGGTTTAAAATACTTGTTTGTTTGAGGAATTTTAATTATGGGATTTCTGTTGTTTTGAATTTGGCGCCCTGCAATTTCACTGGCTGTTTTCGAGGTGGGACGGTAAATGAACTGAGGTCCACACTCCATTCCAGTTGGTTGCCAACCACAATATATAGTCCACTAGAAACTAACCAGTTCATTGTTGGAATAGAGAACACAGGATTTATAGGTAAACATTTTACAGAAATCCAGAAAAAAAAGCATTTCAGGTAATACAATAACCCAATGTTTATATCCCACAACAAATTAGTTAGCAACAGGAAGTTAGCTGTAATGATGTACGCTGAGAGTCATAAAACAAGAAATACAAACAACCCACTGACATGAAAACAGAGTCAATAACACCTGAGGAAAGAACCAAGGGGAGGGACGGATAGAGGGAAGATAAACAAGGAAGTGATGCAGTCCAGCTGAGTGTCAAGAGGCACTGCTGCACGTGACAATGGTGGCAGGTGTGAGCAATAATCAGCAGCCCAACGAGCATGGGAGCCCGACGAGCCGGCTGAGGCTTTGGAGTCAGACGAGCCGGTTGAGGCGTGGAAGCCTGACGAGCCGGCTGAGGCGTGGGAGCCCGACGAGTAGGCTGAGGCGTGGGTGTCGGACGAGCCGGCTGAGGCGTGGAAGTCGGACGAGCCGGCTGAGGCGTGGGAGCCCGACGAGCCGGCTGAGGCGTGGGAGCCCGACGAGCCGGCTGAGGCGTGGGAGCCCGACGAGCCGGTTGAGGCGTGGGAGCCCGACGAGCCGGCTGAGGCGTGGGAGCCCGACGAGCCGGCTGAGGCGTGGGAGCCCGACGAGCCGGTTGAGGCGTGGGAGCCCGACGAGCCGGCTGAGGCGTGGGAGTGAGACGAGCCAAATAAACAAAGACTCCCTGATGCTTCCATTAGGTGAGGCGTTATTCTGTAATTATATAATTTAATTTATGTTAACTCTAACTGTTTCTGGCTGTAACGATGTACTCTGAGTCGGAAAGCAAGTTGAGGAAGTGAAATCATTTAATAAATGAACGAATAAAACAAAATACAGGGAAGGAACCAAAGAGAGTGACATATATAGAAAAGGAAACAAAGAGAGTGACATCAATAGGGAAGGAACCAAAGGGAGTGACATATATAGGGAAGGAACCAAAGGGAGTGACATATATAGGGAAGGAAACAAAGGGAGTGACATATATAGAGAAGGAACCAAAGGGAGTGACATATATAGGGAAGGAACCAAAGGGAGTAACATATATAGGGAAGGAACCAAAGGGAATGACATATATAGGGAAGGAAACAAAGGGAGTGACATATATAGGGAAGGAACCAAAGGGAATGACATATATAGGGAAGGAACCAAAGGGAGTGACATATATAGGGAAGGAACCAAAGGGAATGACATATATAGGGAAGGAACCAAAGGGAGTGACATATATAGGGAAGGAACCAAAGGGAGTGACATAAACAGGGCAGTTAATCAAGGAGGTGATGGAGTCCAGTTGAGTGTCAAGAAGTGCTGGTGCGCATGACGATGGTGACAGGTGTGTGTAATAATCAACTGTCTGGTGACCTAGAGGCCAGAGAGGGAGTATTAGTGACACTAGCTAAATAAATGTCCATGAATGTTTCATGTGTTTTCGACCGATCCCTAAATGAATATATTCGGTTCAGAGATTGTTTTGATATTTCAACCTGCGTGTCCTGATCCCGTTTTGTACGGATGGACTAAATCAACATGCGCACGATGGCAGCTTGCTCAAGTCCCGCCTCACCAATAAATGAATTGGTTCTCACAATGAGCATACTTCCCATACTTCCTGTAAACAACAGCCAACATGGGTGCTTGAAAGATGGATGAGGAGACATTTATCGTGGAAGTAGAGAAGTACACACTTATATATGACCAGTCTGCAAAATTCTACAAGGATCCAGTGAAAGAAGATGTGGTCTGGAGAGATGTGGTCTGGAGAGTTGTGGTCTGGAGAGATGTGGTCTGGAGAGATGTGGTCTGGAGAGATGTGGTCTGGAGAGATGTGGTCTGGACAGATGTGGTCTGGAGAGATGTGGTCTGGACAGATGTGGTCTGGAGAGATGTGGTCTGGAGAGATGTGGTCTGGACAGATGTGGTCTGGAGAGATGTGGTCTGGAGAGATGTGGTCTGGACAGATGTGGTCTGGAGAGAAGTGGTCCGGACAGATGTGGTCCGGACAGATGTGGTCTGGAGAGATGTGGTCTGGACAGATGTGGTCTGGACAGATGTGGTCTGGAGAGATGTGGTCTGGAGAGATGTGGTCTGGACAGATGTGGTCTGGAGAGATGTGGTCTGGACAGATGTGGTCTGGACAGATGTGGTCTGGAGAGAAGTGGTCCGGACAGATGTGGTCCGGACAGATGTGGTCTGGAGAGATGTGGTCTGGACAGATGTGGTCTGGAGAGATGTGGTCTGGACAGATGTGGTCTAGAGAGATGCGGTCTGGAGAGATGTGGTCTGGACAGATGTGGTCTGGACAGATGTGGTTTGGACAGATGTGGTCTGGACAGATGTGGTCTGGACAGATGTGGTCTGGAGAGATGTGGTCTGGACAGATGTGGTCTGGAGAGATGTGGTCTGGACTGATGCGGTCTGGTCAGATGTGGTCAGGACAGATGTGGTCTGGACAGATGTGGTCTGGACAGATGTGGTCTGGAGAGATGTGGTCTGGACAGATGTGGTCTGGAGAGATGTGGTCTGGAGAGATGTGGTCTGGACAGATGTGGTCTGGACAGATGTGGTCTGGAGAGAAGTGGTCCGGACAGATGTGGTCCGGACAGATGTGGTCTGGAGAGAAGTGGTCCGGACAGATGTGGTCCGGACAGATGTGGTCTGGAGAGATGTGGTCTGGACAGATGTGGTCTGGAGAGATGTGGTCTGGACAGATGTGGTCTAGAGAGATGCGGTCTGGAGAGATGTGGTCTGGACAGATGTGGTCTGGACAGATGTGGTCTGGACAGATGTGGTCTGGACAGATGTGGTCTGGAGAGATGTGGTCTGGAGAGATGTGGTCTGGAGAGATGTGGTCTGGACAGATGTGGTCTGGACTGATGCGGTCTGGTCAGATGTGGTCAGGACAGATGTGGTCTGGACAGATGTGGTCTGGAGAGATGTGGTCTGGGAGAGATGTGGTACCATCCGGAGTCCAACGGCCAAACAGAGAGGATGAATCAAGAGCTGGAAACCACCCTCCGATGTATGACTCGTAACAACCCGTCCACATGGTCGTCCTTCATTGTTTGGGCCGAATACGCGCACAACACCTTGTGCTCCTCCTCCACTGGTATGTCCCCGCACGAGTGTCAGTTTGGCTATGCCCCTCCATTGTCCCCGGACCAGGAGGTAGAAGTCCGAGTGCCTTCAGCCTTGAACTTCGTCAGACGCTGTCGGCTTATGTGGAGGAAGACCCGTCTTAATCTTATGCGTTCCTCACAGAGGTACCAACAACAAGCCAACAGACGTCGCCGTCCCGGGCCTACCCTGCGCCCCGGCCAGAGAGTCTGGCTCTCCACAAGAGTCTCACCACTACGGGTGGAGTCTCGCAAGCTGTCCCAAAAATACATCGGTCCCTTTAAGGTTGCCAGGAGAGTTAACCCAGTTTCTTATCGCCTACACTTACCCAGATCCCTTAAGATTAATCCCACGTTTCACATTTCCTTATTAAAACCTGTTGTTTTTTCTCCCCTTGTCCCGGAAAGACAGACCTCCCCCTCCGCCTCGCGTCATTGGAGGCCAGCCGGCTTATACCGTCCATCGGATACTGGATTCCCGCCGGGTGCAGCGGTCCTGGCAGTATCTGGTGGACTGGGAAGGCTACGGTCCCGAGGAGCGCTCCTGGGTTCCTGCCAAAGACATACTGGACCCTGACCTCATTCGTCAGTTCAGGGCCCTCCACCCCGAGAGAGCTGGTAGGAACGTCAGGAGCCGTTCCTAGGGGGGGATTCTGTCAGGATTTGGCCAGGGTTGTTCCGGTTTTTGGTCACTAGATGCCCCCATTGTGCTTTTTGACCTTTTGTTTTCCCTTGATCCCCATTATTATTTGCACCTGTGCCTCGTTTCCCCTGATTGTATTTAAACCCTTAATTTTCCTCAGTTATTTGCTCTGTGTTTGTATGTTAGCACCCAGCCCTAGTATTCTGTGAGCTCTTGTTGATCCCGGTGGACTCTCTTGTGGAATTCTTTTTTTTGTTCTTGTTTATTTATTTTTGAGTATCTTTTGAGGCTTTTTATGCTATACCTACCACCTTGTGGATTTACCTTTTTGTCTTGGAGGATTAACTTTGTTCTTATGGAATTCCTTTTGAGGTTGTGGAGTTACATGTTTTCCTGAAGGACTTCACTTTTTACTTCATTAAATACACCGTCTCAAGTACTGCTGTGTCTGCCTCATCTTCTGGGTTCTGCCGACTATTCGTGGCTCAGTTGGTTAAGTGACTGCTTCTCACTCCGGAGACCCGGGTTCGTAACTGGGTCCTGACAATGTTGGAACATTGCTGCTAAAACAGCCTTCACTCTTCTGGGAAGACTTTCCACTAGATGTTGGAACATTGCTGCTATAACAGCCTTCACTCTCCTGGGAAGGCTTTCCACTAGAAACATTGCTGCTATAACAGCCTCCACTCTTCTGGGAAGACTTTCAACTAGATGTTGGAACATTTCTGCAGGGACTTGCTTCCATTCCATTCAGCCACAAGAGCAATGTTAACACAAAGTTGGAACACAGAATCATCTAGAATGTCATTGTATGCTATAGCCTTAAGATTTCCTTTCTCTGGAACGAAGGGGCCCGAACCATGAAAAACAGCCCCAGACCATTATTCCGCCACCTAACTTTACAGTTG